>NW_018397263.1:5434055-5622732 GCF_002168275.2 Theobroma umbraticum
TGATTTTCAAACTGACTAACGAAGCAACTCACAACAACAAAGGGATGTTAATGGTCCTATAATGAGACAGTGTCAACCATGTGTTGGTCCACTGCATTTATTCCGTCTTCAACACCCATCTAATCCAGAATTCCAATGGCAACACTTTTATTTGGGTAACTAAACCACGGGTTAGGAAAATTTGCTCAACTGCGCCCCCAAGTGATCCATGTAAATTAAATATAGGGGTGCTGGCAATTCTTTTCGGTACTCGGTCGGGAAAATTAATGTTACCTATGGGTTGAGTTAAAATCAGAAGATGGAACTTCAGTCATCCTGGATGGCGAACTTTCTCGCCTTGGGGTACTGACATCAGCCATTCCAAAGTCAGCATGAAGCACATCTACCCCACTCCATTCAACACCTGCTATTGTTGGAGTTAAGAATTAAACATTCACCTGTAGTACCTACTTGTCTATGTTGGATAGGAAAATAAAATGTGTGTGCATGTGCTCTTTCCCGCCTTCAGGGCTAGAGCAGATCGAAGAGCTAAAATTTCTAGAGGATACAGTCTGTCTTCCACATATCCGTAATGCTAACATCAGCATCCGATAGAAGCCAATAATCTGCATCATTCTGAAAACAAGACAAGAAGAGTAATAGTCAATTTACACATTCAACCAGGAAACAACAGACCACAATGTCATTTTCAAGTGCATAGAATTCTAGGGGGGAGAGAGAATTCAAATCATGGACCTTAACCCTCCTAAAGAGGGGGAAAAACCAGGGCTTAAAATAAATTATCAATTCCATATTACCTAAATTTCTAAAAAACTTTTGCCATGATCCACTCTCCCTGTTCATATATCCATTCTTTATAAAGCCTGGCTAGAGTAATAAATGGTCAACACGAATGGCACTTACGTCAACATCTGAAGGAACAATTCTCATCATTCCCCCAACAGACTCCTGTGAAGCATTAATGTCAGAGCCCATTTGGTGAGTTTGAGCATATGGTTCAACCTCCTTTCTGGTGCTGTCCATGTTGACCAACTCAACTTGGTTTTCATTAGAGCCAGAGCTCGAAGCAAGTGGGAGCCTCACAGGTGGCTCAACACCATTCAACTCTTCAAATTTCTCCTCAAATTGGCTGAAAAAATTGAAAAGAAAGATGAATAAGAGAAGGATATCAAGACAAGGGCCACCATTGTCCATCATCAATTAGATATAATTTCAAAAGAAAGATGGTTCATAAACATGAACAGGTAAATAGTTTAGCGTATCAAAAAGGGAACAATACCTGACTAGGTAAACATCAATGGGACCCATTGTGCTTCTGAGGATTATCCTGTATCTCCTTTGTGGGTAGTCAACAGCCTGGAACATAAAGGAGCAATACCATTATGCATTCAAAAAATGAAAGTAGAAAATAGTACTGACTCATTAGAATTTTCCAGCCATCAACTTACTTCATCAGGATCAGGTACTTCCAGAGTTGTTCCATGTGGAGCTTTAATTGCTATTAGGGTTTCATTCTGCCAAAAGCAACATTGAAAGTTTGGCTATAGTAAAACCAAGATGTTTTGGGTATCAATGTCAAATGCCGGAGATGATTGTGAAAGTATTAATTTAGTGAAACACAGAATAAACAGACCTGAAAGCAAGGTATACCCTTGATGTCTTCTTCAGTCACAAAAAGCCACCTGAAACAGTTTAAGATGAGTAAATGTATCATTGTTTGCAAACAATCAGCAGTAAACTGCTATTAATTAGATCCAAATACAAGGCAGAGGAGAAAATCTTACCTCTGATTGTTCTCATTTTCACTCAAATCCCTCAATCTTTCCTGCATTTCTCTGCAATATTTTAGAAGCATCAGCATTCCTAAATAGGTTCGAGACAGTAATTGTAACTGCTCTAACAAGAGAATAAGCCACACACAACCTTATATGATCATCTAATCTGTTTTCTTCAAAGGAAAGGTTTTCAATTTCTGCCTGCATACATAAACGGAAATTAAATCATAAGTATAGGAAAATACACAGCACAGATCACCCAACCAACAGTGATCTAACATATCTTGAAAGTCATAAACCAACATAAAGAAATAGATAAACATTCTAATGCACAATAACAGGGAAAACTGTTGCCTGGAGTCGAAGAAAAAAAAAAAAACTGATTCCTTCACACACCTGTAATATGGAGACATCACCATCTGCTTCTCCAGGCCTTGAAGCATCAACACCCCTAGTAAATTTGATTAATCCTCAAATAAGTCCCATGTTCTTTGAAGGTTAACCAGAATCACAAACCAAATTAAGACATCAAACTCTTGAAAAACGTTTAACATCATCGATAATTACTTCCAATGTATTCTATTTTTGAGCTTCTTTTCAATAAGACCAATGCCTTCCAAGACATTCGTTATGTCATATATCCTCCTCTTTTGCACCTGTTACAACATTTAGGGGGAAAAAAGACAAGAAAGAAAAGAACACTTTAAGTAACTTGATGAAACACGCAATAGTAAATAAGCTCAGTTAGCTGTATATCGTCACCTCCAATGTTTCTGCAGCCTTATTTAGGTCAAGCATACCATCTTCAGCATGCTTGATCAGATTGATGAACTTTTTCGTCAACAGACCTGAAAACTCGACCACATTATCGCTGTTCTTAACATATATAAAAGCTTTAGGAGCTACAAAAACAGCCCAACTTAAAAACAAAGAACATTATTACCTAAAGAACTGTCATAACGACAGCTGCCAGCAGGAGTAAGAGGAGATAGAGAACCTGCCAATTACATATATAATGTCAGTGGTTCTTTGTCTCCATATGATGTCTATCTATCTTGCCACATCAGAGTACTGATAATACAGCAATCACACTCATATAAATAGCTGTAAAGTAAAACATAAGTTTCCTTTGAATGGACTAAGCCTGCAGCAGGCAGTCGAAGATGAATAATAATGTGGATCAATGGACAAAGTTTCTCACCAGCATTTGACATAGGTGTTTGAGGAGTAGATTTATTGGCCTTTGAGGCCTTTGATCTATTATTTAACCTTCCTCCTTTAGCAGATACAGGTGTCTTGAAGGGGCTGTTGGATATGCTGCTAACTCCTGGACTGGAAGTCCAATGGCTAGACTCAACTTCATTTTTGTTCACTGTGCTCTTCCTTTTAAATTGCTGAGAAAAAACAAGCAGTATTTCAAAGCGGCGCTAATGGCAGGCAGAATTAAAAGTTTAACTTGAAATATTTGTATGGTTATATTTGCATTAACATCCAATTGAATTGAATTGAAAAAAAAATAGAGCCTAGGTCTAACAAAGGCAAATATGGGACAGTATATGTACAAGAAAACTTTACTGTTAGGCATCAAGAATCTTCAGAATTACTTGGCTACTTGTTTCAAAAGGTTTTTGCAAAGGCTGAAACTTATAGAGATAGATATCATGACAAAATCAAGTATGTAAAAACACTAGTGATTCACTTGTTATTAGGTGGAAGACAGAAAGATAAAGGTTTGTGTCGCAGACTAGCAGTGGTATTATACAGAAGGGATAAAGTATGCAGTCACGTCATAATCAATCATTTAACAAAGGTCCATTAATGCTGCAACATTCAAGGAATTGACAGACTCGTCAAGCTTTCTTCATAGGGCACAGCATCCTATGTTGTGCATAAGCATTGGCTTCCTCTCTGAGTATAGCAAGCAAAATTATATAAACCAGTATCCTATCACCTGCAATTATGTTTAAAATCCAAAACATCGCAAACCAAAAACCAAATCTATCAGCACATCTGACAGAAGTGATAGAACTAAAACCTATTCTTCACAAATTAAGGCATGAAAATATATAAGCCATCAATATTCAGCCATTGGGTAAGGCTGGCGTTCATCACATTCAACTTAGTTCAGCAAACGAGCACAATTAGTCTACCTAAAGCCCATCATATCATCAACTACATCGCCATAAGCCTACATGCCCTGCAAAAAGTTCACATATTAAAGTACAGGCATAAATAATTACCCTGCCGAAACAAATAAAGCTAATGACAACTTAGATTCCCCCAAGTAAATAAGCACCGAATAAGCCACCATTAAAAATATTCTCATTAAGAACAGATTAAAAAAAATCAGCAAGATTAAGCGAATTAAAATGAATACAATACTTATTGTCATAAAAACTGCAATCGAACAAAATCCAACAACAAATGCTAAATAAGAGTATAATTATCATAAACATTAACCAAAAATTTTAAAAAAGTAACATACATTAAAAATAGAACACCTACAAACACTCACCGGAGATCTCACAACAATCGCTTCAACTTCTTGATAGGCGACTGCTCCACGGGCATTACTAGCGCTGGTTAAACCGTTGTTAGGATAATTATTATTATTGTTAGAGGAAAATCTGTGATAATCATCGGGATGAACAAACGACGGCTTGGTCGAGGCGAAGGCGAGGTGGCGGCGTATCGGCGGAACAATCGAAGGACCGGCCGATGCTGGTGACGATATGGCAGACGGAGGAGGAGGTGGATGCGGCGGCGTGGGACGAGCGGAGGCGCGAGCTCCGCCGGACATGGAGGTTTTCGACTTTTGAGGGAGAGTGAGAGGGAATCGGAGAGCGAGGCGAGGGTAGAAATGGAATTGAAAAAGAGTAAGAGAGAGAAAAGGAAGGGTTAGAGAGAGAGGAGAGGAAAGTTGTGAGGGGAAGGGTTAAAGAGCAGAAAACGAGGGAAGGGAGGGAATTTTGGTTCGGATAGATGTGGAGGGAAGCGTTTTGTAGAAAATTACAATTCACGCATTAAAGTTTTTGGTTTTCCCAGTTTTGGACTCTTATCTTTTCTGTTTTTTCAATTTGACCCAAAATTTGTATTCAACTATCTTGTAACACTTGCCATATTTTCTTATTTCAGTTAAGGTTTTAAGAAATTAAGACGCCAGATCTTTCAAAATTTCTGATGTAAAAGGAAAGACTGAATTTCTTGGTATGCAATTACAACACGAAGATTGATTTTAATTTGATAAAATATCTACATTTGAGTTCTTGTCAATTCAATATCTATATATTTATAACAAAAAAATCATAAAATAATCTTCTATCATAAACAACTTTATTTTTGAAAAATTAAAATTTTGAAGGAATATGTTTCACATGTACCCTTCCTAGCTTGCATCCCTTCATTGAAATATTTTTCCAATAAGTACTTAATTCCCTTCAATTGAAACAAAATTATGGTGCTACGAGAAATGTGGGAATATCAAAAAAGAGTTGAGGCGTTTCTGCAAAACGGTAACAGAAAAACAAAGAGGATAAAATGTCAAAAGCCAAAAATGGAAATTACAAAAGAGCTGATGTACGCGCCTTTCTTTGTCACTTATTCTTCTTCACCCCTTTCTATTACCCTCTAATCAAAACCCTAAAACCTTGAACGGGACCCAAAGGCCTATCATGACATATGGCAAAATTCCAACCATCTGATCTTCTTCTGCCTCCAATTTTTAACAGATTAATACATTTAATTTTGAACAATGCTATAGGAGGTGACCTTAATCTTATTCCCTAAACCATATGGTTCGAATTTGAAATCTTCAAATAGTCCAATTGATCAGCTTACAACTTTAGCTCTTGTTACAATCTTGGCCATATGGCATGGGCCTCTGCCTATTCACAACTGAAGGAAAAAGGAAAAGAAGGTTGTAAGGGTGTATTGTAACAATGGCCATCAAGAAAATATAATTATACAAAAAAAAAAAAGTGTTGCAATCCGTGTTGTTTCTTCTTTGTTAAAATGTGTTTAGTCAGCACCATGCAGTTCAAAATTGTTGTTTGAACATTGATTTTTTGAGTTTCAGATTTAAACAATATTTTTAATGGCATTGCAATGTTTTACTTTGTCATATTTTTATTAAAATAGTGATAAAATAAATATCATGTCAATTAAATTTGAGATATTTTGAATATATAAATATAACAAAGCTTCTCTAATTGTTATGAATTGACTTAACATGATACGAGAGCAAGCATTATTCATGGTCATTGATGCCTTTTGATAGACTTGTATGTTATATTTGATATCCAATCCACAAGATAACTCGGCCTAAGACCTATCTATTGAGCTTTATTTTTCTTCTCCAAGTACACCTTTTCTTCCACATTTGAATTTTTCTTTTTTTTTCAACACATTTTTTTTTCACAATTTCACATTTCACACCCCAAGCTTATTTTCTTCATATTGTAGATAGTGGGGTTATTTTTCATATTTTAAATTTTTTTTTGCACATCAACATCACCTTTCCACCTTTTTCAACACTTAGTTCAATCTAAATTTCCTAAAATAATATACATGCTTAGGAGTGAGGGTTGCAAATTTAAAAAATTAATTTTAAGACTAAGCTTAATTATTATGTAGTTAAATAAAGAAAAGAGAAATTAGGCTAAAAAGGGATATACTAAGGATAAAAACTTAACAAGGTAGGCTTTTTAGGCTCAAATGGTCCAAAAATGGCCTAAAACATCTTCCTAACTAAATATTGCCAAGGATTTTGCCTCAAGAGAAAATCAAGCAAATTCTAGAATTCATGACGTAATCTAAATTCACATCAATATAAACCTTCTCTAAATATTTATAATAATTCAAAGCAAAAGATATAGTGCTCAAAATTGTGAAAATTACATCCTAACAATGATACTTAACAAAAAGCTTTGGCATGAATCCAAACAAAAACCATTTTCACTAAAAGATAAGAATTCAAGACAACTAATTATCATCGTTGGATAGAGAAATCATTGAAAAAATTGGCATAACTTTAATCTAGATTCTTAAAATTCTAACAAATAATAAATTCATTTGCCACTTAATCTTAAATTATTTATAAATCTAAATACGCATGCAAATAAAACTAAATCTAAAACTTTCACAAAATATTTATCACCAAAAAAATAAATTCACCTCCCAAACATAAACTAAATATTATCCTCAATGTTAGAAAAAATAAAAGAAAGGTAAAGAATACTCCCTAATGGTTAGATGAATCTAGAGAAGCTCTAATCCTCCTTCTTGTCACCATCATCCTCTACATCATTGTCTTCATTGTCCTTCACCTCATTGGCACCCCTTGGAAGATTAGGTGCTGGTGGAAGAGTAGACATGTCTATGCCCATAAAAGCACTATAAGCTTGAAACATGTGGTCCATAAGTTGATTACATTGGGTCTGATAAGTCATGCGTTGCTTAAATTGTTGCCTAAGGTTTTCAACTAGGTGCTCAAGGTTCTCAATTCTCTAGTTCATTGACAGTTGTTGGTGTCTTGGTCAAGGGGTAGAGGCTGGTGTGTAGAAGAAGAACTAACTCCAGTAGAATTTTGAGATTGTCAAAGGATGATATTGAGATCAATTAGAAGTTGAGGGTGTAATGACTCCTCACTATCATCCTAAGTCACACCAGCTTGCTTGCACAAAGTTGTAATCAAATAAGAGAACCACAAGCCTTCATGCTTTGATTGTGCAGTGTGAGTCATAGCTTTGTAAATTACACGACAAATATCAATTATGCATCTAGTTATGATGGAATGACTAAGGATGGCTCAATCTTTTGTGACGTCATTGAGATGAGTAGTAAGGAGTAATTTGGAAGCCACAAAGTATAACCATATCTCAGAAGTTGGTTTTATCACAGACCTCTTGAATGAAACTGATGCATTATTGAAGAATTGCCATTGAGCACCCTCCTCACAGAGTATATGAAAGATATCATCTCGATCCTCATGCTCAGCCAAATATTGCCCATAGCTATCATTGTCAATATCAAGAGTTTCATAAAATTCATTGATGGCATGGCTTGAGAATGGAACTAATTTACCTCACACAAAAATGAAATCATTAGTAGCCTTAACAGCGTTTACGTAAAATTCTCTTACTGGAGGGATATTTACAACTGCTGGCAAGGCACAAAATTTTTGTCTTCTCATTAAAATAATACCCATAGTATTAAGTAAAAAGCTCGCAATTATAATATTTCTAGACTACCAGGCATATAAAAAGAATTTAAAATCTAGAACTTACCCATATTCCCCAATTTCGACTTATCCTTGAAATTTAAAGCACAAATCTAAACAATCTACCATACCCATAAAATAGTTAAACACAATACCTCAAGAATCATCAATACCCATCACAAATTTCCAACAACATAAAAATATGAAGCAAGTCAACAATAATAAAAATAAAAGAAGAAAAGAGAAAAGAAAAGAAATAGTAAAGAAGAAAAATAAATAAATAAAAGAAACATTGAAACTTGATATTTAGAGCAAATATGTTAGAAATATGTTTGGGTAATAGGTATAGAGGTGATAACTCTATAATATAGATTTATTTGAGCTTAATTTTGATAGTAATTTAGCTTAGTTCTTGTAGTGATGTATAGAAATTAGTATATTTTATTTACATTAATTTAAATTAGTTAATTTAGGTTAGTCAATCTAATCTTAGTTAATTTTATGCTTAATTTGGTGTTAATGTGGTTAAGATAGGTGGTTGTTGATTTATTTGTACTTTTGTAGGTGTTTGATGAAAGAAGAATTTTAATGGGAAAAGAAGAGTGATTTTAAGGTGTAGACTTTCACTGCACATGTTTCAGTATTAGAGTTATAAGTCTCTCTATAGAGCTCCAAATGAAGTGATTCTTAGACCATTGAAAAATTAAGAGAAAACGTTATAACTTTTATGTTTATCACTGGCTCAATTTGGGCTAGAAAGTGATAAAAATCTTGTTGAATTTGATCCATTGTAGCAATCCTAGAACAATCACGATTTCTGTTAATTAATTAGGCAAGGTTGTGACCCACATAGTCTGATGAGGAAATCCTAACTGAAATTGACTTCTTTCTTCACCCAACTTGGCCTACTTTCAAAGCTCTATAAAACAACATTTCGAAGGACTTTGAGAAAAGAACGAAACACTAGATTGACAACTGAGAGTCAAGCCACAAAGTCATTAAAATTAAGAAGAATTTGAAAGATTCAAGGAGATTTGGAGATCAAGAATACAATTCTTGAGTTTTTCTATCTTTTTTATTCTCTTATTCTCTTGGTTTTGTTTTTAATGTTTAAACTTTATTCAACGATGATGTGTAACTTGATAGGGAACTAAACTTTTAATTTAAGATTATGATTAAACTCAATATGTAGTCTGAATTGTTTATCTCTCTTTTATTTAGGTTTGATGGATTTAAGTTGTTTATTTTATTTTATTCTTAATGCTTCTAATTGCTTGATCACCAATTATATTGAATTGGAAACGTAAGTTTAACCTTGACGAAGGAAATTTAGGTAGACTTTAAATAGAATAGCGTATGACCGAATGCATTTAGTTGATTAAGTGGTTTGATTTGCATATAGGGTAAACATACACCATACGTAGCCAAAATTAGAGCACAAACTTAATGAATCTTTCTTCAATTTAATTTGCATAGACATATAGTAAAATTAATTAGAAGAGGTATTTTTATGAGAAATTCGACAGAAACTTGTAAATAATTTAAGACTTTAGGTTAGCAACTTAATCCATTAAACTAAGTTGAGAAAGAGAGACAATAATTAGATGAAGTATTGAGGGGCATCATAATCTTAGGTATGGTAGTTAAATGAGTTTCATAAAATAAATTTACTATTTAATTTTAGTTTCAGTTTATTATTTTTAATTTTTCTTTTTAATAATTTTAAATTTAATTGTTTTGATAAGATTAAGTTGTTACAATTTTGGTAGTTAGTAATTAAGAATTAATTCAATTCTCTGTGGGAATAAATTCTATTTAGTATTATATTATTTGTTAACAATATGTGTCCTTTCGTGAGAAATCAACAACAAGAGGAATAAAGATGAAAGGGGGATAATGGTGAGTGGAAGAGTAGAGGAGAGACGGAGAGTAATGTGTAGAAAATTACTCTTAGGAGTGAGGTAGGTGTGTTGGAGTGAAAAAAGAGAAGGCCTTATATGGGAGGTGAAGGAAGTTGATTTGGGTAGTGGGCTACCCATTATTGGTAGCCCACATAAAGGGGGGCCATGGCCCACATTATAGAAAGTCGCGTGGTTATGTCCTTGCTATGGGAGCGTCGTTGTTTGTGTTCTAGCAAGTCGTCGGGTCGTGCCCTCAAATTTTTTTTAATGGTGGGCTATTTAACATTGATAGCCCACAAAACCCCTAGTGGGCGTTGTGGCTCACATTGTTGAAATTCGTGAGGTCGCGACCTTGTTTTTGTTCTCATTAAGCTGCGACTTACCCTTTCCACCATTTTTTTTTTGAAATTTTTTTGAGTTTTTTTATTTGTGAAGGGGTTGTACATACTTGCAAAATAAAAATAAATTGTTAATAATTGAATAAATAAAAACAATTAAAAGAAAATTAAAGGAAATAATTAGAGTGCTTAAGTTGTCTCCTAAGAAGCGTTTTTTTATAGTTAATAGCTTGGTTATTTCTGACTCAAATTGAGTCGATAAGGGTGATTGAGGATATTTGACGATCACAATCACCACCCCAATAGTGCTTTAATCATTGCCTATTCACCTTGAAGGTTGATTTATCATTAGCCACCTCTACTGCTCAACAAGGATATACTTTCAACACAATGAAAGGTCCAAACCAACGAGATTTCAACTTTCCAAGAAATAATCTCAAACGAGAATTATAAAGAACAACATGTTGGCTAGGCTCAAAACTTCTCTTTATGATTTTCTAGTCATGCCATCATTTTGTCTTCTTTGTGTAGATTTTTGTACTATCGTAAGTTTCTCGACGAAATTCATCCATCTCAATGAGTTGCAAAAGATGCTTTTGTCTAACTGCTTAAAATCAAAATTAAGCTTTTTAATTGCCCAATATGCCTTATGTTCAAGCTCCACTGGAAGATGACAAGATTTTTCAAACACCAATCTATAAGGAAACATCCTAATTGGAGTTTTATATGCAGTCCTATATGCCCACAAAGCATCATCTAACTTTTTCAACCAATCTTTTCTATAAGGATAAACAATTTTTTCTAAAATTCTTTTAATTTCTTGATTTGGAACTTAAGTTTAACTTAGGTTTCTAATTTAATCTAATTGACGGCTAGTCAACTAGAAATATTAAAAACAGAATAAAATAAATAACTTAAATCCATAAAACATAAGCAAAAGAGAAATAAATAAATCAGACTACGTATTGAGTTCAATCATAATCTTAGATAAATGAATTAGTTCCTCATCAAGTGTCACATCATCATCAAATAAGGTTTAAACATTAAAAACAAAATCAAGAAAATAAGAGAATAATAAAAAGATAGAAAAAACCAAAACTTGTAATCTTGATCTCTAAATCTCCTTGGATCCTTCAAATTCTTTTTAACTTCAATGACTTTGCGGCTTGATTCTTAGCTTTCAATCTGATGTTTCGTGATATCCTAAAAGTCTTCCAAAAGGTTATTTTTGTAAAGCTTTAAAGTTAGGCCAAGTTGGGTGAAGAAAGATGTCAATTCTAATTAGGATTTCCTCATCATACTACATGGGCTGTAGACTATCTCCTCCAAAGCCGCAGCCTTGATAATTTAAGTAGCAGAAATCGTAATTGTTCAAGGGCTACTATAGTTCTCCAAGTTAGACAAGATTTTTTACCACTTTCCAAGCTAAATTGGGTACAATGGTAAACATGAAAATTGTAGCTTTTTCTTTTAGCTTTTTAATGGTCCAAGATCATTTCATTTGGAACTCTGTAGAGAGAGTTATGGTTGAAATACAGAAACATGTGCAGTGGAAGTCTACACCTCAAAATGCTCTATTTCTTCTATTAAAATTTTTCCTTCATTAAACACTCACAAAAGCACAAATAAATCAACAACCTATCTTAATCACATTAACACCAAATTAAGTATAAAATTAACTAAAATTAGATTGACTCACCTAAATTAATTAACCTAAATTAATTTAAATAAAACTTACTAATTTCTATGCATTACTACAAGAACTGAGCTAAATTAGTATCAAAATTAAGTCCAAATAACTCTATATCATAGAGTTATCAAAACTCAAAAAGGTTTTATCTTTGTAACAATTTATCTAAACATATACTTGTATTATAAATATATTGAACTAAATGCAAATGAGTAGGCCTTATTTTCATCTTCAATATTATTTTTATTCATATCTTTTCATATGGTATCAAAGCCCTAAGCTCCATTGAATACAACTAAACAACCCATAGCCTCATCAAACTTCAAGCACAACCTCATTTCCTATAGTTTCTTCAAATCTCACCTTTATCTACTCAAACTAGCAAGTACCATTAATGCAACATCTCATTTTCCTATTGAACCCACTCCCTTCAATTTCCATTAATATAGCAACCTATCTTACTTTTATTCATCTCTTTTTGAATAACTTACCAACGAGTTTTATGTATCTAGTAGCATCTACTAGCTGACCTTCATCTGGTCAGTTTACAATTATAGTTTATCAAAGTACTTTTTAGTTTTGTGCCCAACATACCATACTTAAACAATAACTCTAGAGTGTACTTCCTTTGACACAATGAAATACCTTAAGTAAATCTTGCAATTTCAATACCAAGGAAAAATTTTAACTTGCTAAGATCTTTTAGTTTAAAACTGTCACCAAACAACTGTTTTACTCTATCAAAAATTGCAACTAATGAACTTGTTATCAAGATGTCATCAACTAATAATGTCATAGATTCATTATTCTTTGTCTTAGTAAATGGAGAGTAATCAACTTTAGATTGAATAAATTTATACCTCAATAAAGCTTCAGTGAATTAGAGTTCCATTATCTTAAAGTCTGCTTCAAATCATACAAAAATTTTTGTAATTTGCATACAAGTTTGCAACCTAGTGAAGATTTATACTCACCTTGAAGTTCATATCCTTGAGGCAAGCCCATGAATACCTCTTCATCTAAGTCACCGTGGAGGAATGCATTGTCGATGTCTAATTGCCTTAAGAACTAACCTTTAGCAATAGATATGGCCAAAAGAACTTTGACATTAGTTTGCTTAGTAATTGGGCTAAAAGTCTCCTAGTAATCAAATCCCTTTCACTGATTATAACCCTTGGCCCTTGCTTTATAACTTATGCTGCCATGAGAATTAAGTTTCACCTTGTATGCCCATTTACACCTCACTACATGAGTATATCTTGATAGGGGTATTATTATCCAAGTCTTATTTTTTGCTAAAGCAATCAATTCAACTTGCATATCTTCCTTTCAATGATCATATCTGATGGCTTGTTGATAAGTTTAAATTAAAAAAATGTTGGTAAGTGAAATGGTCAAGGCTTTTATGAGATTGTGATAATTGTGAAGTAGATAAGTGTTGTTGAACGAAAATAGCAATAACTAATTTTGTTTGAGAAAGCAATTGACATTGATAAACGTCAAAATATTTAGGAGGGTTTCTTAATCTAGTACTTTTTTGTAAATAAGGTAGGTGATGGATTAGAATAAAAGGAATGTGAAGAATTTGTAGTTTCATTAGAAGCAATGTTTAAGGTTGTATTAATGTCGTCAAAAAAATTATCAAATGATCCTTTATTTGGTAAATAAGTGGTAGGATGAGAATTATTGTTACGCATAAGATCAAAAATATCAAAATATAGATAGTTAGAAATATTAAAATGATCAGAATGATGAAATGCATTTATATAAGAATCACAATGATAAGGAAAAATGGTTTCATGAAAAATAATATCTTAAAAGTAAATGACTATTTTACCCTCAAATCATATACTTTTATATCCATTAATGCCAATTGGATATCCAGGAAAAATGTATTTTCTTGGTCTAGGATCAACTCTTTCTGTTACAAGACAATGTGGAAGCATAACAAAACGGTCTAAAGACTTTGAGATGTGAAAAAGGACATTTTTGGTGTTTTGTTTTTCAAAATAGATGTTGGTATCCTATTTATCAAGTGGGCAGCTACTAGAATAGCATCATCTCAAAATTTTGAGGATAATTTGGATCGAAATATTACAGATTTTGCCACCATCGATAAATGTTGATGTTTCCTTTTCACTACTCCATTTGATTGAGAAGTTTCTATACATAAAAGATGATGTACAATTCCATTTGCAGAATAGAACCCCATCAAAAAAAATTTATGAGATGGAGGATATAAAACTTGGCCCAAAAATCCTAGGAGTCCAGTCTGAATGTAGGTCCAAGTCCACCTCCCTCGTAGCCGAAAGAAACATGTAACCCATTTTTGTCCAAACTTCATGAACCCTCTTTAGATTTCAGATAGCAATCTGGCTGACAATCTTCAAGTCATAAAATTTTTGGAGCCTTATCCTGTTAATCGTCCCCCTTTCTCTCTCGGTCTGTCTCTTCCCCCTCCTTTATTCTCCCCTCACCAGAAAAACAAGCGCCACCCTCAAAACCCGACAATGTAGACCAACACAATGCAAGACACACTCCCTTTCCTCTCCAAAAACAACCCTTTCCCTCCCTTACTGTCCTCCCCCCACCACCACCACCATAAACACCATGATTTTCCTTCACTTTCTCGCCCAAGAAACCTCCACTTCCCCACTTTTTCTTCCAAAACAATCACTAGTCCTCTCCCTCCCAAACCACCCAAAATCCCAGAAATCCCTTCCATATCCCCACCCCCAAGCTCCCACTCCGACTTCCAAGAAAAAATGCTTCACCTTGACTCCATCGGTCTTGATTTTTTCTCCCTAATCCAACACCACCCTCCCATCATAACCACCTCTCTCGATGATCTAAAATCAGCGGTTGATTTTCTCACCTCCTTCAACTTCACTACGCTCGAGCTACGGCGAATCCTCTCCATGTGTCCTGAAATCCTAACCACCAAACCAACTTCGCTGCTCCCAATCTTCACTTTCCTCCTCCGCGAAGCCCGCGTCAACGGCTCTGATTTAAAGAAAGTAATCAACCGACGACCCAGATTGCTCACATGCAACGTGGAAACCCAGCTGCGTCCCACCCTCTATTTCCTTCAAAACATCGGCATCTCCGAGGTAAAAAAACACACTTCCTTACTCTCTTGCAGCGTGGAAAACAAACTGATTCCTCGTATCGAGTACTTCCAAAAAATGGGGTTCTCTTACAGGCACGCGATTTCGATGTTCCGTAGATTTCCTCAACTGTTTAATTACAGTGTTAAGGAAAATTACGAGCCGAAATTGAATTATTTCGTGGTGGAAATGGGGAGAGATTTGAAAGAACTTAAAGAGTTTCCGCAGTATTTTTCGTTTAGCTTGGAGAATAGGATAAAGCCAAGGCACCAATGTTGTATTGAAAAAGGGGTCTGTTTTCCTTTGCCTGTTTTGTTAAGGACAAGTGAAGTTGAGTTTCGTAATAGACTGGAGGTCTGTTGTAATTCTTCGTTGCCGTTTAAGGGGTCTCCTTTGTGGTGTTCAAAAAATTGTGATATCGAATAGTATATGATTCAGTATACTGTAAAAAAGAATGAACTGATTTTTACTCATCTTTCGTTTTTGTTGTTTTTCTTTCTACAATCATGTGAAAATTTGGTGACTGGAACCTGAATTAATATGGGTTTTACATGGCTCCATTTAGTAGATTGAGATGAAGATGTAAAGCCCTGAGTAAATTCAAATCGAGTAGACAAAATGGATGATGACATTTTCTGAATAGTTCATGAGTATTGAAATGGTTCATTAGAGGGCATTATTGGCTTAGTTGTTCTCCTAGTTCTGTGAGGTTTATGGAACTCAGGGTAATGCTAATTCTATTTGAATATTTGTTGGTTATTTCATTTGCTTCAGGCTTTTCATTTAAGGAACAGAGAGAGTTTGCATTGGTTGAGATTCCTTCCCACCTCCCTTTTAGTTTCTTCTGTATTCCGTCTGGGGTCCCTTCTTTCCAGAGCATTTTTAGATAACATGTTCTCTGTATATTCTGTGGGCTTTGATTGACCAAGGAGATAACAAGCTACTTTGATCATTTATATTATGGAGGTTTATAGTACAATTTCTGTCACTTTTCTCCTATACCGTTCTTATCACTGTTTTTCCATATGCTGTAGTCAAGTCACCTGGAGATGAACTGAGGGGATGTTCAGTTCTCTATGTCAGTAAATGTAAGTCTTGCTTAAGTTCTCTGTGTTACCTGAAATCAAGTTATATCCCTGCTGAATTCTGAGTCAGTTATGATGGCTGGCCTAGGTTTTGACATGATAATTACCAAGGCATTCGATTATATTAATAGATAGTTCAAGTATCAGCTAAGTTGGAACCATGCCTCAGCAAACAACTTTTGTTTTCTTCCATTATGGACTTGAAAGTACTGTCCTCCCCTTCCTGAAGCATCATTTCTCCTGTCATTGGTATCTATGAAATTAAGATGGTTTTATAGTTGTTCGTAGCAGCATTTAGTTGAAGTTGAAAGATTGTGTCGACACTTGGTCTTTGACCCCTATCTAATTCTTGGTTGGAAGGAGGATGAGAACTGAGACAGTAAAAGAGATAATAATAATAATAAACCTTTGGTGTATAATCCTATTAAGCAAGCTTGTTTGTGGGCTGTGGCCATGCTGGATTGTTCACTTGCATTTTCAGTGGCCTAATCCATGCCTTTGGACAAATGGCAGAAAGACTCCTCAGCTCATTTTCAATGGGATAGTGCAGTAATCCACCTTGTTGGCAGGCCAAGAGACTCATGGACATTGCTAGAGCATAAAGGGTTTTACCTTTAGTCGAAGCATATGAAGGGCTGGATGTATTTGTAAAGCTTAAACAAGCTCACTTCTAATACCATCAGTCTATACAAACTTTTGCAATACTTTTTTCCCTGTAGACATGATTAATTGCTTATGAAATTAATAATGCAATAATTCTGGACATCTTTAATTGCTTCAAACGCCATGGAACTTGATGCATTATACTCTTGAGAAAATGTTTTAGCATTAAAGAATTATTAGCGACCAACAAAAGCCTAATCCCCTAGTCTCTGGCACTGGTGAGATCCGTTGTCAGAGGTTCAAGCTCATGGATCAATACAATGACCGGAAGACCGGCGAAGCCGAAGCTACGATAGCCTCCCCTGCCTCACTTCTTACCAGACCCATCACCATTAAGAATATCGCTGGTTTTGTTGGGCGTTTTCAGTTTTCCCACTTAGTTTTCGATCCAAACAAACCAGTATTTCATCCCGATCTGACAGTGGCTGGAAAAGCAGTTTCCCTTATCCTACTTCCTCACTGCTATGACATTTCAGAAGAATCCTGCTATCATTTTAACATTCTAAGTTTCCGAGAACATTTCACTTATAATTATTGCATTACAAGTTTCCAATCACAATTATGAATTTCTACCCTCAAAAGTAATCAGTGGAAGACTGGGAGTTGATGCCTCCTTCACGGAAACTTGCAGTCTAAGAAGTTGCTGATCACGGCCTGATATTTGATGCCACAAGTGCAAGAAGCAATTTTTAAGAAAAACTAACGTCGCCAAAGGCTTTGAAGATTCAACAAAAAACATATACTTAAAAACTATATAAAGAGACCACTGGCAATGGACCAAAGAATAAAAATGAATTACCACATGAAGTAACAAATAAATACTAGTAGTACCATATCAGAGTAGCATAGAAAAGAAACAGAACAAGAAGGATATGGGCCATAACCCAGAACGGGGTCTAATGCCCTGAAGCAAAAGCTTGTTCTCAGCTTCATTGTCATTTGTGAGATCCTTGGTCAATGCTGTAACCACCAGCCTCCCCCGGAGATACTCTCTAGTTCCCTACCAGATCCTCCACGATTACCTTCACTTCATCCCGATTACGCCTGATGTCCAAAATACACCTGAGACTGCTATATAATCCAAACAATGTTGCAGCTGTGCAAAGTCCATTTGCTTTGCTTAAATGCAGAGGCGCAGACATGCAAGCAGCTAGTAAGAAACTGGGTATAGATGCAGCTTGTCCCTTCAGCACTGGTGTTCCGTAGCCTGCAACGGCCACTCCAGTTTTACAGTAGATGGCAAATTCTTCACTGTTATTCATGAATAGTTTATAGCTATTGGTTGCATAATCAAGCAAGTACTTTGCCCGATGAACAACCACATCAGCTGAGTCAGAGACTGCCCGAGTACATGTTCCACCGCATACTTTCACAATAAAGAGAGCATTATTAACACCATATTCATACCGGCGCAAGACTCTACCACCTAGGAAGCAGTTGAGGCAAGAGCTGATGATCCCATCTCGTTTTGTTTGAGTGCAGGAAGGGCAGGATTGTTGAGATTGTGCTAGCATTGATACATTCAGGGGAAGATCCAGCAAACTTCCTCTTCCTTCTGAACAACATCTCAATAAATGAATGACTTTGTCATCTCCTACATAGATGCCTGCTTATTCATTTGCACATATATAGAGAAAAAGATCAAATAACTAAGAGTGCTAGTCAACTTTTCAATAGAACCAAAGTTCAACAGACTGAAATAGCAGTAAAATTAAGGCTCAGAGTTGAGGGTGGAAGGGGGAGATAAGAAGTTAACTAATCTACCTGACAAAATGATCTAATTTTTATTGTTGCAATCACCAATAAAAGGAAATGAAGGTTCTAGTGAAGGTGGCAATGCATCGGGTTGTTGCAACCAAATCCTCGTTCAACAAAGAATTATAGCCATTGCTGAACTATGAATTAATAAGGATCAGGAATCAACACAATTGTAAAACCTATATATGAATCTTAAATTCCAATTTTAACAAATGCCTCGTAACTATAGATGTGGAAGAATCTGAAGACCAAACATTTTTCCTTGACGCCACATTTTTTTTTGAAAACAAAGAAGAAAGATCTATTAATTCTGGACTACTAAAGGTGACTGAACATGATTCTATCTAAAAAGCTGAGATCCATACTGGAAACATAAAAAGTGGGTAAAGTGCAAACAGACTATACCATGATCAGCATAGAGAAAGCCTATCCTCCAACAGTAAATATGGTCACCAGGTTTTAGACTCTCCTTATTGATTCTGCATTCATTAAAACAACATCTTTCAATGTTGTCCAAACAAAATAAAAGCCACGGCAGCAGATATACCTGTGGGTTAGCATCCCCATCTGTTGTTCTTCCTTGGACAATTCTTCCTGGATCCCCCTTTTGTTCTACCACTGGCATTTATTGGAAATTATTTGGGATGAGAAATTGATGGATGTCTTCGGGTTGGGCAAAGTTATTACTAATCGGGCTGTACTTGACATGCAATCCCAATTTTAGTTTGATCCAACAGATTAAATGTGTAAGATAAGAATGAATTGTAGATTTGAATTGATACTACAATATCCATAACTTTTACTTAGCTTGATGGGCTTAAATTGACTGCCAGCCCACAAAATTTGTTTGCCATTCTTTTTAATTTGGATTTTGTAGAGGGGTTCATGTGATAAGATTAGAGAAAGTATTGTAAATAAGTAAAAGAATTTAGTACAGGTCGTAGAGAGAAAGAATAGAATAATCTTTGAAGTATTAAATGTTATGGTAGGTGAAAAGAATAGGTGAGTAGTAAAAGAAGAATATTGCTTTTGAAGTTTTTCCTCCCAAAAAAGTTTTGAGTGGAAAAGACTAATGAAGTTCCTTCTATTCTAAAAAAATTGAGAAGACAAAGCTAATAGAGAAAGAAGAGAAGATCACTTTTGCGAAAACGTTCTCCCCAGGCAAGTTGATGAACATCTTCTTGAACCTATTGGATATTATTGGAATCACTTATTCTTTAAAGCACATTCTCATAAAAGACTTTAAATTTCAAAGCAATCAGTTTTGAAGTTGAAGTTTAAGTGTAGTGTGTTTTCATTTTTCATTACTAAATTTGGCTCTAATTCTCAATTTGTTCATGATTAAGACGAATGGGCAAATAAAGAGTTGAAGAATCTTGCTTATGTTAAAATCCTCTCATCTACGGGAGTGCTCGATATTGTGCGGGTCACCTCCAAATTTAACATCCATAAAGAGAAAAGGATGGATATATGGTATGCTATTCTCATAAAGTGGAGCACATTTTCTCATACTATTATTATAGCATAAGGGGAATTTACTTTCACATTGAAGGATGTATGTATTCTTTGAGAACTTCCTTATATGGGAAAGAATAATTTTCATTCTATCAATCTTTTATAAAAATAAGTGTGCTCGAAAATTTATTTTCATAATCTTCTTAAAAGCTTTAGTAGAATTTCAAAGGTTGCACAGTTCTCCAATTGGATAAGACTATTTTATAAGAAGTTTAACACCAAAGGAGTTGATAGTAGCCTTCATGAATACCTAAACCATGAGAATGAGCACCACTTTGTTAATCTTATGGTTGGCTTGACATGTATTTCTCAGGTGTCCAGATGATGAGATCTCTTCAATAATCATTCCTTTCTACAATGAAAATTGCTAAGAAAACAAGATTTCCTTTTACTCCACTATATCTAGAATGTCTATGTAAAAGGCTAAACTTGTGTCAACTCAAGATTGTGGAATCAACTGGGCATCACAAATCTTAACTTATGTAGATGCTTCCTTCATCTAGACGTGTTTACGAAAAAGGCTTAGTATTTGCACTCTTGTGCCTAATATATATATATCCTTATATATCTTTTTCTATGTATAGCACTTTATCCTTGAATAACTATTGAGCTTGGGCATGACATGGTTAGACTTCAAAGGGTAATATTCTTGAAGTGATAAATGTGGCAAAAGAATTCAATCCTAAACCTTGTGTACAACCTAATAATGGATTTAGTGATATTAAGATTTATTAAAATTGCCACCCATTACATTTTGGAAGAATGAGCTCACAAGAAGTTAACTTTTTTGTATGGATTCATAGTTCCCAATTGGCTTTTATAATTAAGAGTGTTAGTCCAAGTGAAGACAAAGACTTACTCCTTCTCGAAGTGTATTCACCTTATAAAGTGGCACACTAATTAAGATATGACTATCTAGCTCTGCTTAACCCTTCTTCATTTGTCAATTTTTCTTCTTTTTTTCTTCATTTCTCATGGCAAGATTTCAACTTGATTTAGATAAACTTAAAAGTTGTCTAGTTTTAACTTTTAATAAAGATGGTATTCATACTTTTTGATGGTTTGCTTACTAAAGAAACTATGTAAAGGGATGAAGATCTTTTGTTGTGCCACTAGTTAATCCCAATGATAGTCTTCACACCACTCATGTTAGTAACAAGGACATATCTTTGCACTTGATTCCTCTTAGAAAGAAGAGAGATGTAAATGAAAAAAGAGATAAAGAAAAACCTATAACTCGTGCTGTTCCTTTAGCTTCTATTCGTCAAACCAAAAAGAAACATATGTATCAAAAAGTATGTTTACCGTTTGTTTTTTATTTGTTTTACCACTATATTCATTTCCTCAATTTTCTTTTCTATTTTTGTTTAGAAGGAATCAACTATTTTTGAAACGAGGATTGTTCTTGCTCTGGAAGTTGCTCAAGTTACAATTAGTCTTAATACTAAGATTATTCTTGATGTTAAAGTTATTCCAAATGCTAAAGTTGTTCCTTATGTTGAGCTTATTCTTGATGTTAATATTGGTCTCAATCCTCATGCTTCCTTTTTCTCAAGGCTAGAGCATAGAGATGTTAATAATGCTTTCAACACTCATGTAGAACATACTAAGCAAAGTGATATGAAAGTTGACTTCCAAGACTTTCAAGTTTCATTTTAGCATGTAGAATATTTAAAGCGTATTTATAGTATAGAGGGGGAGTTTTGAAGTACATGAACTTTGAAGAGCATAGATGTCATTTCTTCCATATAAAGATCTTAGGTAAAGCTTTAGTGATTATCCATATTCCATGGATCAGCTCTTCACTAGAGAAACTAAAACTGATGTTATAGTTTATAGATGATGTTTGTAACATTGAATTCAAACTTAAGTGCCTTAATGATTGTATGTTTAGAGCTAGAGTATTTTTTTTAAGTAGAAGTTCCCAAGTCTTTGTTGGAGGCTAAGTTAGAAGATGTTGTGGCAAATATGGCTTCACTGAGAAATCATGAGGTCAAAATGCAAGACAAATTAGATGCCTTTACCAATATTATGAATATTGACTCTTCTCAACGAGATCACATAATTGGCTAGGCTTTTTTGCTATTGCTTTAATTTACCTTTTTTTTTATCTTGTAAGATCACATGAGCTAGCACTTCACTAGTTATATATCTGATCTCATTTTTTTTTGTTTTTGCAATAATAATGTTATAGTTATATGCATGTTGCGTATTATTCACATTTTACATTGTTGTATGCAGTTGAATGGGAACTCTCAATTTGACATCATGGAGATTAATTTTAAACATGATGTGAAGGAGATTGTTCTTACTCCACAAAACTATTTAAGCTAAGGCTTTTCTTGACATTGAGGCTAATTGTAATGTTGAGGTTATTCTTGATGATAAAGTTGTTACTAATAATGCTAAAGTTATCCCTTATGTTGACATTATTCTTGATGCTGATCCTAATCTTCATGTTTTTTCTTCCCCAGTGCTAGGGTATAGAGATGTTAATAGTGCTTCCAATACTCATGTAGCACATGCTAAGTAAAGTGGTATGAAAGTCGACTTCCATAACTTTCAAGTTTCATTATAGCATTTAGAATATTTAGAATGTATTTATAGTATATACAGAAAGTTTTGGAGTCCTTACACTTTTAAGAGCATAGATGCCTTTTTTATATATGATGAAGATATTAGGTAAAGTTTTCTTGATTGCTTATATTCCATGGATAAGTTCTTCACTAGAGAAACTAAAATTAATGTTACAGTTTATAGATGATGTCTGTAATGTTGAATTCAGACTTAAGTACCTCAATGATTGTATGTATAGAGTTAGAGCTTTTCCTAAAGTAGAGGCTGACAAGTCTTTGTTAGAAGCTGAGCTAAAAAAGATATTGAAGTGGAGATGGCTTCATAGAGAAATCATGAAGTAGAGGTGCAAGGAAAATTAGATAACTTTGATAATATTAAGAATATTAACTCTTTTTCATGAGATCGCGTAGTTTGCTAAGCTTTCATTGTTTCTTTAATCTACTTTTTTTATATCTTGTAAGTTCACCCGAATTAGAACTTCGCTATTGATATATCATATCTTAATTTTTTTAGCTACTTCTTTTCCAACAATTGCCAATACTAAAAATTCGAATTTCATTATAGAATGTGTAATACAAGTTTGCTTTTTAAATGCCCAACTAATGGCACCACTTTCCAACGTAAAAATCCATCTTAATGTAGATTTATTTTCATCAATACTAGTTGTCCAACTAGCATTAGAAAATCTTTCTAAAGAACTAAGCAAATCATCATAACAAATTCCCAAATATTTGATTTTCTTTAAATATCCAAGTACTCTAGTAATAACCTTCCAATGATTTTTGCTAGATTTAACTATAAACCTTAAAAGTTTGCAAACAGCAAGTGCCATATTTGATCTAGTACAATGTTCAGCATATATTATGTTGCCTATGGCACTTACATATACTAATTGTGTCATAACTCTTCCACAATTCTTAATCAATTTTATACCAGACCAATAAAGAGTATTATACTCTTTAATTTCCAAATAACTAAATTTGTGGTGAATTTTCTCTATGTAATCTTAGGAAGATTGAGGATGCAATTGCTAAGTTTGTCTTTTAGTTCCAAAACATGTTTGATCATTGTGGCCACTCAATCAAAAAAATGCAAGAAAACATAAACAAACTTGAAGGAGGAGTTAAATAATTGGTAGACAATCAAATAGACTTAGCACACAATCAAGAAAAACTTAATGATAGGATGAACAAAACCTCTTCCACAATCATCCATAACCTAGATGAGAGCTCTAAGTTTGATTTGATTCACCTAAAGCATAAACACATCTACACTACATAACATTTGCATACATATTGCTTTGTTCATTTGATATATGATTGTATTACAAATATTCTTTTTGTAAATCTTTCAGTACTTAATGAAATCTCTCTTTTGCTTCCTTTATTTGTGCACATATTTGATATACTCTTGCTATTAATCTTATGTTGTCTCTATAAGCTTTATATTTGATATACTTTGTTTTTTGTTCCTTTTTTATAGAATAAAAAGAGAGAGAATTTTTTGAGTAAATTTGCCAAAGCTTTACTTGATTTCCATGGCTAAATCATTTCTTGAAAATACTTTAATGATTTAATGCTTTTAAAATTTTACAAAGGTTTTTTTTTAAGTAAGCATAAATTCAAGAAGAGTTCTTCAAAAAGTAAATTTAGCTCTTACTTTTGTTATATAAAAAAGTGTTAGCTTGGTTTTGAAACGACAAAATTGATTGATCTAAATATGCTTTGGAAATGCTTAGAAAATGTTTTTAAACTTGAAGAAAATCCTTAAGAGTTTTGAAGTCAATTAAGCAAAGAAATATCTTTTAAACAAACTCAAACTTTAAATTACCAACCTTAGGAATCGATCTTTTGAAAGTAAAGAATAAATTCTCAACTATACAGAAAGCAAAATCTACTTTTCCTTTTAAAAGAATAGATTCTGGAAAGTGTAAAAGTTATTAAAACAAGGGAAAAACCGACAACTCAAAGAAGAAAAATCGATTTGGGGGAAACAGAGAGCAAACTGATGAAGTTCAAGCATGATAGAATTAATTCTCCATGAAATAGATATCAGTTCCAAGTAAAGGATGAGTCAACAAGCACAAGTTTTAAAAGAAGAATCGATTTCAAAAAACTAGATGTCGATTCGTAAAGCTTCAAAGAGAAAAATCGCAAACTTGGAGAAAAAGAAAAAAATGGGGTGAATGGATAAAAATGGAAAGTTAAAAACCATTTTCAAATTTTAAAATTTAGTGCCTAACTACAGAGAAGAATTGACACCTAGTGACGAAAAATTCGATCCTCAAGAAAACTAGAAAGATGCAACATTTGAATCAAGCTAAGAAGAATCAGCACCTTAAAAATAAAGAATAGATTCTCAAGAAACAAAAAGTTCTAGACTTTAAGGTGACATAGAAGAATAGACACCTCAAGGACAAGAAGTCAATTTTGTCAAACATAAGACTAAAGAAAATATCGAGTCTCAGTATGAAAAAATCGATTCTTCAAGTATGATAACTTGATCCAACTAGCCACAACGTTTAGAAATCATTTTAAATTTACCTCAATTGGTAAATTCTTTCAAGGCTTATAAATACCTCCTAGAAATGCATCAAAAAATATCAAGAGCTAGGAAAGAGAAAGAAAACAACAACAAAAGAGCAACAAGAGAAAAAAAAAACAAAACAAAAAGATAGCAAAAAGAAAAAAAAGTTGAAAAATCCTTTCTTTCATTTGAAAAATAGTAGATATCACAATAATATCATTCCTTTCTTCATCTTCATAATCCTCTAAGTTGAAACATTCCTTTATTAGTCCTTACCACTTAGAAATCTCTCATCCTTTTACACTTAAATTGCTTACTAGCCTTGTCAAAGATTTTAAGCTTCTTATACTTCCTAGAATCTGTTGTTGTTGGTTTTACCCCTACGTAAAATGTATTGTTAAAGGTTATACTTCCTCTTGAAAAGGTAGAGTTTGGTTATACCTCTATTGAAAAGTTAGAAAAGTTGTGCTTGATTCTTAAAAGGCATTTGGTTGTAAGGATTATGCTTAATCCTAAAAAGATAGTGACTTTTGTAAAGGTTGTGATTGATCCTTAAAAGACAGTGGCTTGTAAAGGTTGTGCTTAAACCTGTGTTAAAATGACAATTGATAGCAGATTAGAACTCCTTGTGTTATCAACGAAGAAGATGTAGGCATCAAAGACCGAACCTCTATAAAAACTTGACTAAGTACTCTTTACTTTCTACATCTTCTTTACTTAGCTCATACCTTGTTTTTATAACTCTATTTTTTAAATATTCATACTATCTTGTTTTCTTAAAAAAAAAAAAGGATTTGTACTTCATAACGAATTCACCCACTCTTGGTTACTTTACTTTAAGTTTATTTATCTAAAAAAGTATTTACAAATTTCTTTCTTACTAAAAAAAGAATTGGTATCTACTACTTATATTTATAGTTTTTATTAACAAAAAAAATTATCTCTCAGCCTATTCTTTAAGTACTTACAAAGGAGATATGTATCCAACCCTTTAAGTGAATCATGTAAGATTTGCAAATCCTTGATTGCTTGCTTGCTAACTAATATATAAAGTTTGGACAAGCTAAATGTTGTGCGGTGACCAATAAATCTAAATTTGATTTTTGACCAAATTAAAATTGAAACTCAAGTTCATCATGCTATGATATATCTAATAATTAACACAACTCACGATATTATAAACAATAAACTAATTTTAGAGTTTTTTCACAAATAGGCCCCATGCATAAGACATTTTTAAAAATAAGCATCTTCATAATTTTAACTATTTTTATATAAGAGAATTAAAATTAAGACAAAATTACCTTTAATAAAATTAACCTATGTGTTTGGCTTCGTACCTCAACCTGAACTATATTAACGAGTTAAGTATGTTTACTAGAGGTGCAACTCTTCAGTTCTCATCGATAGACCATACATCTCCCTACAAAGCATTATCTCGAAAGCATTCCTCGTCGATTCAACTTTCAAGCATTTTGAGCAGTGATAGAAGCATTTTAGAATGGTTATTTGTATAAAAGTGGTTCACATATTGATCAATGAGAGGAAGTTCACATTACGCTGAGAAAGGTAGGCATATATTTTTATTTTTATTTTTAACCATGTGGAGAAATGTTTAAGGCTATTGTTATTCTTCATGTTATTCATTATGGTTTTTGAGCATAAACATAGGCATATTACTTGTTCTTATTGATATTCTTGTTGTTTGAAATTGTTGAATATAAATTTGAAGTTGGTATTTTTGGTGTTTTTGAGGTCAGAAGATGACAGGGCATGGGTGACTTGTTGATAAGCATGCGTGATTGATTGATAGGAATTGGGTTTAGTTATTGCATGACTGAGGGCTTAGGTGAGTAGTTGATGCCTTATGAATGATTGGATTAAGACGTAATGTCACTTAGGGTGTGCGTGATTGCATTAGGTATTTGGTTTAAAGGTTTGGCATTGCTTGACTTGATGATAGGTCATTGCGTGGCTGGTTGATAAGTTATTGCTTGACTAGTGATTGATTGATAGGTCATTGCATGACTTGTTCATAGGTTCAATAGAATAATGGATAGCCAATTTTGTTGAAGTTGTACAATGATATTTCCTCTTAACACCTTAGAAAGAACTCATCATCATAGAAAGCAGATCATATTTGGCCATCACCAAATGTTGAAATGTGTTTAGATTATTTTTCTCAAACACCTAAACCTTAACATTAAAAAATCATGCAAGCCTTGAAATAATACAAAGAATGTATCCCTGACCTTTATGAATGATCACAAAATCTTTGAAAATATGGTGAAATATCATAGAAAAGAGCCATCAAGGAAAATTTCTGCAAAAATATCTTTCAACATAACTCATAATAAAATCTCAATGAATAGAAAACAAAAAACATTGTCATATCTATCACAAGACATGCATAACTGGTCAATAGGCATGCATGACTAGTCAATAGGCATGCATGACTAGTTGATAAAAATTGGGTTTAGGGGTTTAAGGTTTAGGTGATTGATGGTTTGCGTGAGTGGCTAATGCCTTATGCATGACTAGTTTTAGACATGGCGTCACTTAGGTGTGCGTGATTGGTTTAGAGGTTCTTAACATTGTATGACTTATTGATAGATCATTGCGTAATTGAATGTAAGTAATTACATGACTTCTTTGTAGGGCATTGTGTAACTATTATTTGTATAGAAGTGCGTGAGTTTTATTGATATGGCACTGCATGAAATTTATCTGTATGGTGTTGCATGACCGTCATTGCGTTCATTTTGTATTATTTTGGGTCAACTATAATACTTTTATATGTATATGTTGATTTACTTAATAATCCATGTTCTACACATGCATTAATTATTCTGTTTTTAGGTATGCAAAAATAGTAAAAACTAGTTATTATTTTTTTAATTTACAATTATCACATTAACTAAAATAAAAATGTGATATTTATCTATTTTATGTTGGTAATAAATAGAACAGGAACAAAGTAGGAGAATGTGGAATCTTTGCTTTGTGTGCCAAGGGACCAGTGGGGCTTCAACGCTGGCATTAACATCCACTGTAAATGGACACATTTGCATGTGATATGTGAGATGCTGCACAAAATAAATGAGTTGGAAGCCTTGAAGAGAACATGCTTCAGGCATATGATGGACATTGAATCATATAAGAATTTATTCTATACCAGTCTAGTGTACAACATAATGTTGCACAGAATCAATCAACCTGGCACCATCGAGCGTGAGTTATGGTTTGCCATAGCAAAATGAAGGCCCGATTCTTGAAACAGGAATTTTGCTTGGTGACAGAACTGAAGTTTGGTACCTTATCGGCCCTTATTGTCAATCCCTACAAAGTTGCCCTTGGAGGAATTCACCTGTGATATTAAGGAGCGGGGAATGAGGAGAAGATACAACAAGTTTTAGAGACGTTCAAAAGAAAGCAATTTCTACAAAAGGGAGACAGAACCAGGAATAAACAATTCAATTCCATTGAAAATAAGCAAAAATGAGATTAAAAATTTAGATTACATATGAGTTCAATTGCAATACTAGAAAAGTAATTTAGTTTATAATATCTAATAAAAACTTCATCCAAAGAAAATTAACCATTAATCCAAGTCAAAGAAAATAAAAAATATATATAAAAGTAGAAAGAAAAAGCTAATAGCTGAAGCTTTGTGATCTTGATTCTCTCTTCAATTCTCTTACTTTCTTGCTTTGTTTTTGGCCCTTTTTCTCCAAAGAAATTGCTTGCTACCTCATCCCAAAAACCTCTAAAACCTCATCCCAAAAACCTCTAAAAAAGGCCCTTTAAATGGCCTCCAAAAGCCCTAACTTCCAAAATCTCATAAGCTTGTTATTTTTGGAAAATACATTGAGCAGCGTGACTTTCATTTCCTAAAGCTGTAGCTCTCAAAGGTTTTGTCTCAATTCTATTTTTTTTGGTGCAGTACTTTTAATTCAACAAAGATTTTGACCACCTTTTGATCAGAACTAGGCAAAATGGTAAACATCAAAGTTGTAGCCCTAACTCTTCTCTTTTTTATGGTCCAAAATCATATCATTTGGACTTTTGTAATAGGAGATATGGTTGAAAAATCGAAACATATGCAAATAAAGTGACAGTTCATTATGCACCTTTCTTCACCAATTGAAATTATTTTTTATTTTTCTCCTACGAAAATATAAAAATAAATATAAATAGCATGAAACTGACATCATTAACTTAAAATAAGCATTTAAATATAAATTAAATTAAACTAATAAAATAACTAAAAACACCTAAATTAGATCCTAAATCTAGTCTAATTTAAACTAATTAGGTATTTAATCTCCTATTAAATGTATGTATTTGATGCACAGATCATTTAGTTTTTAAATTTTGTTTTTTTATTTCAAATTTTAGTATTTGGATTAAATTAAGGTGTGTGATTTTAGTAATTCATAGTAAGAATTAATTCAATTCCTTGTGGGATCGACACTCTAATCATCATTATAATATCTTTGCAACACATATTCTTGTGTGGATAGAAAATTGAACAACAAGTTCTACAAAGAAAAAAAAAACTCTATTCTGTTGTGAAATATAATTTTGAAAGAGAATATTAAAGAGAAGTAGTAGGAATGTAAGAAGATCTTCTTTGTCATTTCTTGTTCCAATGTATGTACCATCAACTACAATTATTTTATTTAGAGGCACACATAGATAGAGGGAAAATGAATTTACATAAATAGAGGGGATGAACTTAATAGATAGGAATGTACATATACTGAATGAAACTAAGAGATATGGATGTACCAACATAAATATGTACATTGGATATGGGGAGATACATTGGATGTTATGAAACACAATGGATATTCGTGTATATTCATAACACTCTTCTTTGAATGTCCATTATATTGCATCATTAAAAACCTTAAGCTGAAAAAACCCAATATGACAAAATCGATCAGAAGGAAAAAAGAGTACGATGCATAGTTCATAATTGCTTTCCTTTAATTGAGCTATATTGCCATTTTTGGGGTATCTTATTAAAAATCTTAAGCCAGAAAAACCCAATGGGAGAAAAACCGATTAGAAGGAAAAAAGAGTATAATGTATAATGCATAATTGCTCCCTCTCAATTGAGCCATATTACAACTTTTGGGATTTACCATTTTGGAGCATTACTTTGCCACTCTAGGGGCAAATCAATCTTGCATCTTGTTAACTCGCCACATTCTAATGCCATATACTAATTTCTCAACTATTGACGTCAATAATGATTTAGTAAAAAGGTTTGTAAGATTATTGGTGGAGCAAATTTGTTTAATGTTAACTTGTCGAATTTCTTAAAGTTTGTGAGTATAGAAAATTTTGACGAGATATGCTTGGTCCTGTCACTTTTAATATATCCTCCATTAATTTGTGTAACGCAAGCAACATTATTTTCATAAATTATAGTGGAAGAATTTGTAACCGATGTTAAACATCAAGAATTATGAATATATGTTATAACAGATCTCAACTAAATACACTCTTTTCTAAGTTAATATAGAGCAATAATCTCAGAGGGTTAGAGGATACAGTTATTAACATTTGCATAGTAGAGCATTAAGAAATGGTGATGCCGTTATAGTAAAATAAATAATCGTTTTGAAAGCGAGCCTTGTATGGATTAGATTTATATCCCATGTTAACATATCCAACTAAACTAGATTTAGTGAAATCTTTGGAATAATATAATCCCAAATCTATAGTTCCTTAGAGATAACGGAAGATATGTTTTATTTCATTCTTGTGTCTTTGGATTGGCTCAAAACTAAAACATGCCAATAAATTTATCGCAAATGCGATATTCAGTTTTATATATTGTGCCAAGCACATCAAAGCCCCAATTACATTTAGATGTGATACTTCAAGACCAAGTATCTCCTCGTCAGTTTCTTTAGGACAAAACAAGTGTTTTTTGGAGATCAAGAGACCTTACAATCATAGGGGTGCTCAATAGGTAAGCCTTGTCCATGTTAAAATGTTTAAGCAATCTTTCAATGTATGCTGACTAATGGACAAGTATTCCATTTGCTTTATGCTTAAGCTCTAGACTAAGACAAAGTTTTATTTTACCCAAATCTTTAACTTAAAACCCCATTTTCAAATATTCAACATTTTTAGATAATTCTTTTAGAGTTCTAATCAAATTCATATTGTCAACATAAACTGCTATCATAATAAATTCAATTTATGATTTCTTAATAAACAAGCATGGGCAAATAGGATAATTTTTGTATTATTCTTTAATTAGGTACTCACTTAAGCATTGATACCACATGTGGTTATATTGCTTAACCCGTACAAAGATTTTTGCAACTTTATTAAAAATAAGTTGCGAAGAGTATATGCTTCAAGCATTTTTAATTCTTTGAGAATTTTCATATAAATATTGACGTCTAATGAACCATATAAATATGCCATCACAATGTCCATAAGATGTACTTTCAATTTTTCAAAAACTACTAGGCTAATAAGGAAACTAAGGGTAATTATATCCATTATAGGTGAATACGTCTCATCATAATCAATTCCAAGTCTTTGAGAGAAGCCTTAGGCAACGAGTCAGACTTTATACCTCACGACCTCATTTTTTTCATTTTGTTTTTGGACAAAGACCCACTTGTATTCAAGCGGTTTTACATTGCTAAGGGTTAGAGCTATAGGCCTGAAAACCTCTCATTTAGTTAGAGAAGCCAATTCAGCCAAGATTGCTTCCTCCCACTTAGGCCAATATTGCCTTTGACGACATTCGATAATATATCACAGTTCATAATCATTGTTTATAATCTTATGAGCAGCTGAGAGTGCAAAAGCATCATCAATGATTATCTCATTTTGATCTCAAATCACATTACAATATGTAACAAAAATCTCAGTATTCCCAAGGTCGATTGTCCTTTCATGGGTTTGTGCCTCTTTAGGGGCAATAAGTTCTTTTGGAGCAAGCTAAACACTATGCTCTTCTAGAGTGGATTCCTAATTCTTCCCCCTTCATTTCAGTGTCTTTTGATCTTATCGATCTTCCAAGCTTCAGCCGTGAGCCATTTTAATCCATTTCAACTTGTTCTTCAAGAACAACAATCTTAGTTGGAACATTCACAATTGGAATATGAAACTTTATAACCTTAGTAGCATCATTAAATGCGTTAGGAAGTCTATTAGCAATAACCTATAAATTGATTATACGTTGCACTTCATTCACATTAGAAGTTACTGGGTCTAAATAGGATGGATTTTTCTCATTCTAGGAGAAAATCTAAACTAGTTTCTACCTTTCAGCCATGGAAGCCTTATGTATCCCAATCGGTGGAAACACTGTTTCATTGAAATGACAAGTAACGAATCTGACGGTAAAACGATCACTTATCGTTGGTTACAAGAACCTAATAATAGATGGTGAATCAAACCCAACGTAAATGCCCAAACGGCATCGAGGATCCATTTTAGTCCTTTCTGGCAATGCTACAAGCACTTGCACAACACAACCAAAGGTGTGTAAATATGAAATGTCTAGCTCATAACCTAGAACTAACTACATAGGAAATTGTAAGAGACTACTAGTGGGGTGTAATCTAATTAAGGCTATCACATGCAAAACAGCATAATCGAGGTTGAATAGTTGAGCTTTGTCCTCAATAATAGAGAATGAGTGACAATTTGGATATGTTTAATTAGGGATTCTGGTAATCTATTTTGAGTATGAATATGTGAAATCCAGTGCGCAACCTCGATTCCTAGTGAAACACAATGCACATTAAAGCTCTTTGATGTAAATTCATCAGCATTATCCATTTTTATGCTATTGATTGGATAATTACGGAATGTCCCTGAAGCTTTATAAATTGTGCAAGAAACATGTAAAGGCGACATTACGCCTAAATAATAGGCAAACATCAGATCATCTGCAGGATGCGTCCACTAATACCATGAAATATCGAAAATGCCTATTTGAAAGTTGTATTGGTCCACAAATATCACCTTGGATTCTTTACAAAAATGAAAGGGATTCAAGATTAACCTTTTTCATAAAAGGTTTAATAATGAGCTTTCCTTGTGAACAAGTTTCATAGGTATAATCTTTGGACAACAAAACCTTTTTATCCTTTAAATGGTGTCTTCTAGTATTTTGGATCATCTTACACATCATCATAGGTCCCAAGTGACATAGGTGATCATGCCAAAGTCCAAACTCAATGAGATTTACTAGTTTCCAAGGCATGTTAACGTTGGATTCAACATCTCTAATAGTGACACAATATAATCCTATAGTTAAAGCTTTTAGCTTCTCTTAGATGGTTTTTTTACCCATCTTATAAGAAGTGATGTACAAATATTCCTTATTTTACTCATAAATTGTCTTAAGATGGTACCCATTACGGTGTACATCTTTGAATCTAAGTAGATTTCTTTTCAATCTACTACTAAGCAATGCATCCTTGGTATGTAAGGTGGTGTCATTTGGCAAAACAATTATGGCATTTTTAGAGCCATCAATAATCCCAACGGGACTTAATATTATATAAACATTTACCTTACGCAATGTCACACTTGGGAAAAAGTGCTTGCCACAAAGTATGGTATCTGTCAGTACACTATTAAGCAAACAAACATCTTTCCTGTTTGCAGTGATTCTCATTTGGACTTGTATTGACTATTTTAAGGATTCTTGAAGACCCACCATCACTTTAGGGGACACAAGAAGACTTAAGGTCCGTTGTTGACTCCAAGCCGGTTGGACAGTATACAAAATTAAAATCTAATTAGTTAAAGAATTAAAAAAAAATTACCTTTCCAGTTGGTTAGAACCTCATGTTGATAACGTGTTGTAAAATATAACTTTGAAAGAAAAGTAGTAGGAATATAAGAAGATCTTCTATTATAGGCACAATGCCTTATTTACAGTGAAAAATGAATTTATACAAATAGAAGGAATGAACTTAATAGATAAGAATGTATATACACTTAATGAAACCAAGAGATAGGGATGTACCAACATAAATATATATTGGATATTATGGTTTCATATATTCATAATATACTCTTCCTTTCGAGTTCATTTTTCTTTGTTCTGCAATCAATCTTGCACAGATTCAATCATTGACTCCTCTCCTTTGTTTATAGGTAATTAATAAATAAACACATTCTTGTTATGTGCATGTAATTGGTATGCAACAAACGATACCATAACCTTTAGGGGAAACAAGATCTAGAGGAAGATAAAAGTAATCTTAACGAGAGACAAACTACTAACAGTTTTAAGGAGCAATACTATTAATCTTTTGAAAGTAGTTTACGTTGCAAAGCTCACCTAGCTTAGCTTCTCCCCTGGCTAGAATGGTGACCAATCGTTATCTCTAGACCTTTTTCTCACACTCCACCTTAAATTATTTTTCTTTTATTTAATTATGATCATTTAATATTTTTTAACTATTTACTCATATTTAGTTATATATAAAATAATTGATATTTGCTAATTATAATTTTTTATTTGTATTGGCAAGGAAAATGAGTAGCGATTCCAATCCCAATCGCATGGTTTGCAATCGTATGCATATGCATTACTTTGCTTTATGGAGTGAACGCCGTGTACCACCTCTCACCCATTTCTACAACTATCGGGTAAATTGGGCAAGACAATGAAAGAAATTACCACAAAAAAAAAAAAAAGAAAAAAAAGAAGAAGAAGAGGATGAGCTTTACCTAAATCTCCGGTTGCCCAAAATGAGTGGAGCCGGTAACCCAGTATAAAACCCACCACACCCAAACCAACCAAACCCAAACCAAACCCAAACCGCAACACCCACCACACCCACGCTGTCCTGCACTTATCCTTTCTAGTCTTACCCCCTTCATTTCATTTCTCCGCCGTATACTCCAGAGAGAGAGAGAGAGAGAGAGATGGCTTGCTCCGCTGCTTCAACCACCACTGCTCTCATTTCCTTAAACCCTAGGTCTTTCTCCGCCAAATCTAAGCTCATCTCTCAATCCCTTACTCTCCCCAATTCCTTCCCAGGTGTCCGTGCCCCTCTCCTTTCTCGGGTCGCCCGCTCCGTTTCATTCCCCCGCACTTCCCATTCTCGGAAGAGCTTGGTCGTCAAAGCCAGCGTATTTTGCTTTCCATTATCTCCTTCATTTCCATTGTTCTCTTTTTTTTAATCTTTTTTCCCATTAGTTCGAGTAATTTGAAAAATGATGGTACTTTGGAGGGGTAGACTGCAATGTGACGCATAATTAATTCAACTGATTATTTTATGAATGCTGAGTGCGGACCATTGAAAGCAGAATTTAGTAGGATGTTTCCAGGCTTTAGCTTTGCTTACTGAAAATTTTATTCCTTTTAAAAAGGAATTGATTAGAATGTAGTTAAGAATAAAAATGTAGAACCACTTTTGATTTTAAAGGAAGATGGAAATTTTGAGTATAATGAGTGTAGTTATTGAATTGTTCGTGCAATAAATTTGGATCTTTGACTCCATTGATAAAGCAAAATGATAAGGTAAAGCTAATTCCATTGGTAAATTTTGTTGGTAACCAAATGAAAATGGCAATTTATATCATTTGAAGTTTGTAAATGAATTAGTATGTTTAAAACCAATAATTTTGTTGATTTCAACAAGAAAAGAAGGGAGCAAATTACAAATGTTAAATGATTTTTTTTAAAAAAAAAAGTCATGATATTTGTTTATTCTAAACAAACACTGAATGATTAGACGGCACAGTAATGGTTTATGGTCATCTTCTGTTTCTGTATCTACATAAATATCTTATAAATGACTCGGTTTCTCATTTCATGCATCTTCTTGCAGAGTGAGCTTCCACTGGTGGGAAATACTGCTCCCGATTTTGAGGCAGAGGCTGTCTTTGATCAGGAATTCATTACGGTACTTTGTGTGGATGTTTTTTCTAAAGTATATTTAGGCACTTACCTTTTTTTTCCAGTTTTATTCTAAATGGTGCATTTTTGTTTCAGGTCAAGCTCTCTGAATACATTGGGAAGAAATATGTGATTCTCTTCTTCTATCCATTGGACTTTACATTTGTTTGCCCCACAGGTTTGTTTGATTCTTAACTAGGCTGAAGTTTTCATGATATTAGATTCTGATTCTTACTTCCACCTCCCCAAAATTGTTCCTGCTTGCAGAGATTACTGCTTTCAGTGACCGCTATGAAGAATTTGAAAAGATAAACACAGAAATATTAGGTGTTTCTACTGACAGTGTGGTAAGCTCCTTGTTGCCAAAAGAAGGTTAAAGAAAACCTTGTGTATTTCATCCCAGTAGCGTCCAATTGTTATATTGAAAAATGTGAATGTTTCTTTCCCCATAAAAAAAATCTTACACGCACAACAGATTATTAAATGAATGCTTTCATCTTCAAATTAAGTGTCTTGCTACTTGGTTATGCATGTAGGTGGCAATTGACTTTCAGCTCTGATCAGGCTCTGATTGTTGACTCTTTGTAGTCAATTCAGGATGGTTAGGGTAGGGTTTTGAACAGATTGAGCAGATCAGTCACTTTTTTGTCTATTTTGCCACATGCATTCTGCTATCATTTAGTAATCTTGTTCAAGTTAATTGGGGTCTGGCTGTTGACTTTTTGAATAAATTGGGTTGGATTTCTGGTTGAGTTACTGTTTGCCTTGTTTAGCCTATATAACAATGTTTTTAACGCTTGGCTTTCATTACTTATTTTAAGATACATGGCTTTAGTGATTTGCAATTTTGCATTGCTTATCTCATCACTGAAGTGGGCCTATAGTAATGTCACAAAGTTGCACATTGTCTCACCAAAGGTTGTTAACTTGTCCACCTACATTGTGTTACAGAATACTCCTTTCCCTCATTAATCTATGTTGCTAGTGTACTGTATTCCAAATATTTTGTGCAGTAATTGTCTTATCTATTCTTGTGATATCACTACGTTTTCTGCTCACAACTATAGAAGAATTTGTAGTAGCACTGATGAATGCTAAGGGGTTTTTTGACCTAGGTGAAATGCTAAGTTTTAGCAAGTATTTCAGAGTGGATCAAAAGAGATGTTTATAGGAAAGGAAAATCAATAGAGCTTGTTGTTCTTCTAGTTGCAGAAAAGCTCTGCATTGACGATGTATTAGTGATCTGCAAACAATTTTATATTTGTTACTTTATACCATCTGGAAAGCTGCATAATAAATGCTGCTTATCAGCTTATGTATCATGTAAAAGTTGATACTACTAAAGGCTAAGTTTTTGGTGGATGTATGTGGTGTTATAGCTTATATTACAGTAGTGTGTGCAGTATAACAAAGCATTACTATGTTTGGTGGTGCACCTGCATTTGTAATTTTGTGATGAAGTTTGCATTGTTGCTTTGTAACTTAGATTATGTTTTTGGATTTCAAGACAAATTAACCTTAATCTCAACTTATTCTTTATGCAGTTTTCACACCTTGCCTGGGTTCAAACAGATAGAAAGTCTGGTGGTCTTGGTGATTTGAAGTATCCACTGATATCTGATATCACCAAATCAATTTCCAAATTGTATGGAGTGTTGATTCCCGATCAGGTATGAGATAACCTCATGTTTGCTAGTAACTAATCCTGAATGAGCAAACTGTCATTTCTTCTTTAATTCTTTGAATATGTTGCATGGAAGAATATTGCATATAATGTTCTTTAGTTTTTCCTTTGGCAATTATGGGGATATGTCCATGGCTGGCTGGACTGTCACCCAAGGGGTGTGTACTTGAGTGCACAGCTGAAGGATCGTGATTAAGTTCTGCTCATACATACGTCTATGTATGTGTATGTGTATGTGTTCCTTATCGAAATTAATTTGTGGAATATAACTGTTTTTAGTGTTTGGTAAGCCAAGAAAATCATGGTCACAAGATATGGTGTTTTTGTTCAAAGAGAAAACTCATGAAAGTTTTTCAAAATCAACTTGACAAGTTGAGATCTGGAAGTTATTTTTGAGAGCCATACCATCTCATATACTCTCTTTTCATGCTCCTCTATGATCCCAGTTGAAATTTTGACCAAATGGATCTCAATTTCATCGTGTTTTAAAATTGGGTTTTGCTTGTGGTACAATCTGCCAACATAGAGTCTTTGTGCTTCATTCAAAATCTTATATATATATTTTTTAAAAAGCAAAACATATTCTCTTAATAGAAGTTTTTGGTTTTGTTTGAATTTAGACTAATGATTGTAACCTGTAATTCTCAACTTGCATTGCTTCGGTTTTTAGCAGATTGAATATCTTCTGAAGATATGTTTTCTTTCCAACATGTGTCATAATGCCTTATGCTATGTTCAAACCTTTTCTATAATTTGCTAACATGATTGTAGTACATATATGTATAGTAGACCCAGTAGACTCATTTTTGGACTTATTGAATTTTCGGTTTTCCATAGGGTTGTGCTATATAAATTAAGGTTAGCTCAGAAGTTTATGTAACACTGAGGCCATTCATTGAATCATTGCCAATGTTGGTATTGCTTTATTGTTAATAATGCTTGTTGGGTTACCTATATGAAGCCACCTTACTGGTCAAAGATCAACATGTAGATACCAAGGATATTAACTATGTTAGCTTCCTATTAGTTTCAATATAGGGGCTTTAAGTTTGGCAAAAGCTTGATGTTAGATTTCTTGCAATAGATTCAATAAGTTCTGGAATTATCCAGATAAATGGCATGCATGCATCTGTGATACTATGACTTATTATTTAAAATGTTTGGATTGATTATCTGTCTTAACTATGCTCAGTGAGTACTTGTTTAATGCAAATATGATATGTACCATACTGCATCTGTTACAAGTTCACTTTGGATGTCAGGGAGTTGCATTGAGAGGGCTTTTCATTATCGATAAGGAGGGAGTTATCCAGCACTCTACTATCAACAACCTTGCCATTGGACGGAGTGTTGATGAAACAATGAGGACACTTCAGGTAATCGTAATATTATACAAGCATGGTACTGCAATGACAGAAGAGTTTAAACTTAAGATTCTGCATGTTACTTTATGTTGAAAGTTTCTTTTTCTACGTGCATTAATTTGTCATTCATTTTTTGCCTCCTGCAGGCATTGCAGTACGTGCAGGAAAACCCAGATGAAGTTTGCCCAGCTGGGTGGAAGCCCGGAGAGAAATCCATGAAACCGGACCCAAAGCTCAGCAAGGAGTACTTTGCCGCAATTTGAGCGTGTGTATCTGTTGTATCCATTAGCAGTTTGTCTAAATGAGTTTTGTTTTTATGTATCTGTTATCAATCGCGAGCTTTGGATAGCAATGTCTGGGGGAATAATCACGTGTGGATCGGGCCTTTGCATTTATATAGCAAACGCAATTATCTTCTTTTTGGTTTTTACCCACTTCCTATTAAACACGGCTCGAAGCATAATCAGACACGACCCGGGGAGCAATGGGCTTTAGCCCACTGGCTCACATGCTTCCGCTTAATTCAGTGTCTTAGCAGAAACCAAGTAATATGACGGGAGGAGGACCTCCTTGGACTTTCACAAATTTTCTTTTATTGTCCATTGAAGGCCGGTGGATAAAGAAGAGAAATTGCTAAGCACCATGACCGCCGGATGCTTTTGAACCTTTAAATGTTGAATGACATGGAGGGAATAAAATTGACTATTTGTCTCTTTTTAAATGTTGTTTACCGGTTTGGCAATACTTGAAGAATAAGAGAAGCATCTTTTCCTGCACTCTGCAGCATTCAGCTATAAGTTAATTACTAAAAGAATTGAAAGAAACTTAACTATCCCATTGTGATTACAGTTCAGCCGATATTGACAGGCCATTTTCTAAAACGACGATGTTAGCTTCCCATGGAAACTTGGAGATCTAGACCTCTCACCTGTTGGATTCTGTCTGTTTAATTTTCTTCTATTCTTGCAAGTAAATCACAACCCTAGGTAGGGTTGACCATATTTTGGCTGACTGCAAAGAATCTTGATATGGGATTACACAGATCCAATCTTAAGTAATCAAGATGCCATCAGTTGGATCAACAACCAATCATGTGTCTCACGTTATACTCATTATAATATGGTAGGTTCATCAAAACCCATTTCTCCCCAAAATGTGGACACTATTGTTTCAAAAAAAAAAAACAAAACATTGTTTTTTGTTGGTTGTTAAGGGTTGCTATGCTAAGTCATTGAATGGATTATGTTTTTAATTATTTCATTGATTATCCATATCGATACCACTTCTAATGATCCAAACATGATTTTGTTCAATAATTTTGGAATCATGCTGACATTAGGGTTCTTTATTAGAACATGCTCTATTACTCAACTTAATTATAAAAACTTAAGGGAGCATTGTAATTCAAGGAATTGGATGATAACAGGACATGGAATTTGAAGTATGGTACTCTTTCAATACCTTCGAACATAAACAAACAGGGAAATAAATTTAAAAAATAATAATAATAATAAAAAAGAGAAAGATCATCATTAAGAAGTTAAAAGTCATCAAGATATTTTGATCCGTACCCCATATTATGATTGGAGTATCATGGTGGATGTGAGAATGATTAAGTTCAAATATTAAGCATAAGAATGAATAGCAAGTCAAAATTATCAAAATATAAACACCTAGGGTTCTAGGGTGGATATATTCAAAGTATACATGAACAATTTGACTTAAGCTAAAGTGTACCTCGACCATTAATTTTATTCGGCTTAAGCCAAGACTTACATAACCTACTGCAAGTGCTAAATCCCAATAATAATTTTAATTAACTGGCAATTAGATTTTATGAGTGTGTAAAATTTGAAAAGTTTTCAATACGAGTAGACACTTTTATTATGTATAAAAGAAGATTATCTCTCCCATTTCTTTGTTATAACTTGCTTGAGAATGACATATCTTTAAACATCTAATGAATATATTATCTTTCTTACCCTTTAATATATATATATATATATGTATTATCTTGCCTTTTTTAATTAAGAAAGGGTAAAATTCCTTTGAACCACATTGCATGTTTCATCAATTTTTATCCATCTATCTTGATACAAATATGTATATGCTAAATTTACAAATCAAACATTATTTATTTGCAAACATCAACATGTAATGTAAAGTCGTTTATCCCATTTCCACATAATAATGACAGAAAAGAAGATTGACAAGATCATGTTTTCTTGACCACTCGTGCCCTAAGTCTTACATGTAAAAGGAACAACATTGTAGTCCCATATGCCATACCCAAAAGATGTCTAGTCCAACCAATAACATGCATGTCATATGGTCTTGTCTAGTCATTGAAAAAGGAACATCTGAATTTAACATGATTTATGGGGGAGAATTGACGGCTTTGTTTCCTATGGTTGACTCCGCAAATAATCTCTTCCTATGCCCTAATTAGTATAACATGATTTATGGAAGAGAATAATTAAGGCATAGAAACATCTTAATTAACATGCTTTCTTTCCTATGGTTGACTCTTTAAAAATCTCTTCCTTTTAATCAAATATTAAAATTAGTATAATTGTATGCTCACATTGTTTGAGATATTGTTTAGTGTTACCTATATATATCAAGCATATTTAATTAGAGCTCAAATATGATTAGGGTGAGTTCTAACCTCCATTCTCTCAATTATGACTGGGATAACATTACTCATTTTTTTCACCTTTTTTTTTCCTTATAATTTGTCCCTTCTGATATTGTAATAATAATTTAAAACATAACTTAAGGTGGAGTTTATCATCCCTTCTTAGACAAATAAAAGGAATGATTATGTGTTGTAATCATGAGCTTTGAATTTGAGTATTTCAATTAAATTTTATATTGGAGGGTTTAGAAGATTAACTCATTCACTAAGGCAGAAAATTCACAAGTGGGCCCATTGAGGAGCCGATTCAAAAGTGGGGCCCAAAAACCGAAACCCATCCGGTCCGCTCTCAAGAGACACGCGTTTTTCTTAAAATACATGATAAAAAAGAAACGCGTCTGCATTTGCGTCTTTATCAGCATTGACCGCCGACACACCAGGGCACAAACAAGTGCGGCAGGGAAAGCGGACCTTGTCTACTTCCTCTTAACTCTACTATTTTGGTCAAGACTGCAAAACATTTTTCCAACAAATTTTCAGTCTTTTTCTTATTTTTGGATTTAAAAAAAAATTACTAAATCAATGGAAAAAATTGAATTGACTAATGTAAAATGTCTCAAGTAGAAAAATTTTAAATTTTTTTTTTATCTATCTTGTCCATTCTCTCAAATATTTGCTTTCCTTTATTCCAGAAAGCAGTAAAATAATAATGTATCGATTTTTTTCTTTTTACCATTTTTTATTTATTATTCTTTTTCCTAAAAAGGTAGCTATTAATTATTTTCATTCAAGAATTTCATAGGAATCATATTATTGTATTTATTTTTATTGAGATACTACAATTTTTAATATAATACAAAATCATTAAGTTTAATTAAAGAAGAAAACCTATATAAAATAGGAAGTAAGATTTTCACACATGAAAATCTTTTCTTTCTTTTAATTTTTAATTTCTGATTTATTGACTTAACAAACTAAATATTATAACAATATGATGAGAAATAAATAAATAAAAATGTTGAATATTCTTTATATATAATATTTTAACATTGAAAAATAATGTTTTGGATGTATTGCATAATTGATGTATGTTAATATTTTTGAGGTGCCATGGTAGAAAATTATTGTAGATAGGTCATGATGGAAAATATATTTTACAGAATAATCTAAATAACTGAAAATATTTTTAATAATTTGTCTAAACAACAAAAAAATATTAAATTTTCTAATAAAATATTCTACACAAAATATTTTCTTTTAGCAAGATATTTTATGGTTACCAAAGGAAAGCCAAACACCTAATTCAAAGCTTTCTTTCTCATTAAAATGAAAAATATTAATAAAAAATGCCTAACCGTTTTGCTTTTCTATTATATTTCATAATTTTAGACACTATATGAAATTACGTGGGTTTAAATTTTGGAATTATCGTGATAACATGTTGACAACTCAAAAATATTCTTGTTTTAAGTTGAATTGATACTCTTAGCTTAGATATGACATGTTTATACACATTTAATTAATCATTTTTAACTAACCATTTAATTAATCATATTAATAGATTTAATTGGTATTACTCAACATATTTAATCTATTTAATCTCAATTATTAAATTATTAATATTTAGAATACCAAATTGCTTGTTATTCATGCTTAAATAAGTAAATTATGTCTAAATGGGTTAAACTCATCATGTCTCATTAGATTAATCATGTCTAAATGAGTTAATTGTATTGTGTCTAAATATGTTTCCAAATATATTAATTTTATTTAAATGTGTTAATAGTAACATATTGTGCAACTCGTGTAATAAACTTGATATTCTCGTGTCAAAGAAGTTGACAAGATTAATTAACTGTACTATATTTGTGTTATTTCGTTTATCGATTAGACATTTACCTTTACACAACAACATTACAACAAACTAACTCAAAGTATCAACCCTATTTTCAACCAATTTAAATATAACGAGTAAAAAATGTTAGAAAATCTCCAAACAATAACTTCACTAAACATTTTATTTATCATTTAAGATATATTACCGATGTCAATTATCAAATTTTCTAATAAAATTTAAAAATGTCACCTTCATTATAAAGTATAAAAGACAAATTTTCCATTTTTATTGTTATAATTAGCTTCAAAAATAACTTATTGTTGTTAAATTATGACCAAATGTTTGTGCTTTACTTCTTTCTGTTAAAGGTGGTCAGCCCCAAAGTGGTGAGAAAGCTAATCCAAAGGATGTAGATGGTACATATGTCTGATGCACGCTTCCTTAATTAAGTCAAGTTTGAAACATATTTGATTTAAATCCCATGAAACGCGTTAATGAAGATTGGGATAATATCTAATTTTGTCTTCTAACTTTACCTATGAACATTTAAAGAAAATAAAATGGTATACATATGGAGTGAGAAAGAATAAATGTAGTTAATGCTAATTAATTGCTTGCAATAGGACAACTAAAGCCTCGTGGAAACGTATTTACATTGTAGTTTGAAGTAATAATGTGATACAAGATAGAAGGTGGTCTTTAGAGTTTGCCATAATCATTGGAAAATTTAGTCGGGTCAAAGGGGTTTCTCTGCAATATATATTCCGGAGATTAGGGATTGACTAATATTTCATGCAAGGATTAAGGGAAACGATTTTCCATTTGTTTGAAAATAGATACTTGGGATTGCAAAGCTGGAAAACATGTTGTGTGAAAGAGCTTGGGAGAGGGTACATTTACTTTCTTTGAAAAACATGTTTCCCAACGTTGCATTAAGATTCCGAAGTATCTTGTTTAATTCCTTCATCACGCTTCTTCTTACTTACTAATCAAATAATTGAATTAAATATGGTAACGTTATAAAAAATTGATCATGATTCATGGATCCTTTCGGTTTCATTATCCCACAATTCTTTTATCTTTAGGTTATGCAAATTCCTAATCGGGGAGCCTAGAGTTCATGTTTTCCAACCTACAAACACGTACTGTAACTTAAATTATTTTGGGTTTTAGCTCAAGTATCCTCTTGGGCGATGACCCTCCCTATCTGTTTAGCATGAATTTGTTTTATGGAGTCCAAAATTGATAATAACCTCCGAGTCCTGTATCTATAATGAAAGGTAACAGTTAAAATATATAGCGGTAACAATGAATAGATAGTCGTTTACGAGGAGAGAACTTTTTCGATCAATGAGCGTTAAGGAATAAAGAATCAATGGAAGGAATATTCAGGTCATTCCATCCCATTTTTAATTAATTTCCATACAGAAAGCACTTATCTTGCTTAGATAACTATATATATATATATTGAGACTTAGAGAAGCTTAAAGAACTGATGTATATGAACAAAAGTCGTAGTAAGTCTTGAATCGATGATCTCTCTACGGTTTCACATAGGAGGAAAGTGACGCTACATCTTTTCTTTACGGACATGTATACATAACAGACTTTTTGTGACACTGCATGCGATGGCTGGCCAAGTTCCAAAATACCACCAAAAAGTTCCTGTGTTCTGCTTCTACGGTATTAAGACCGTGTATATACTTAGTAGGCAAAACCCTAAAAAAGTTAAAATATTTAAAATATAGAGCTGAAGCGGTATTTATCACGTGGTAACCCTGGATTCCGGAACGTATCCAAGTCTGTCCACTTCATCCCATACTAGCTTTGATGTTACTTCATCGTACTCTGGCTTGTAATCCTGTTTAACATAGAAAACCTTAAGTCAATGAGGTTAAATTTCATTCATATGTTCGAAACCCCATGTGAAATAGCTTTTTCAATCTCATGGAAAAGTAAGGACAAAGAAAGAATGGTAATGAAGGACACTACGGCACATATAATAATTCTACCTAGATTAGTCTTTAGTCATGGCACTTACAATTATTCAACTTTCAAACATGTGAGTTGCCTACTCATTTTCTTTAACTCTTTTTTATTTGCTATTCAATATTTACAAGGAGCTGCTTACCTCTAGTTGTCTGACCAATTGCTTAGCAGTTGGGGCAGACACGATAATGCGACGTGCAGTTGGTGAAATAAAGCCTTCATCAACGGCCTTATCAATGAAAGACAACAAAGAATTGTAATATCCATCCACATTCAAGAGACCCACCTGCAAAAAGGAATATGACTTACTTTTCAATTATTGGGTAAAGTATAATATCCAAGTCCATAGTATCAAACTATAATAATCTTGATTCGTCTAGTGACCTAAGACATAATACCAACACCTTCATTTGACCAACATTTGTAGTTTTTTTTTTATTAAAATAGTACGTAAGAACCTTTCTCCCATTCAAACGGAGATCTTCCGATCAAATTCTCAAATCATGAAAGCACGAGCATCATTAGGCTATCAAATCTTATGCTATCTTTCCATGTGAATTCTTCTGAAGCACCACATGCATTGATTCTAAGTTTTTCTTCCTAATCTGTCACAATTTACAAGATATTAATCTAACAAAATCGTGTCAACTTTGCTTTTGAGAGTATATAATTCCTAAGAAAACAGCATTGTGCTCAAGAAACATAACAAATCAAACATGTAGAATCACGCTACTTGGCTTGGAGACAGGATAGAAATATATATTAATGTGAGACTAGAAACCAAATTGAGTTCTACAGCACAAAACATGATGTCATGTGAACATATGAGTGCTGACAATAAGTGCGGGTATGATCTAAGTTGAACAACAAATATTTTAAGGTGAAAAATCCATTTGTTTATATTTTAGGGCCAGGCCACATGATTCTATACTTGACACCTTCAATTATCTTCTCTGGAATAAACCACCAATGCGTTGATTCAGTTTTTACCACTTAATAAGGAAAATTGTTATTTAGTTAGTTTTAGGCAGTTATTTGCAAATATCTTTTCCTACCATCACAAAGCTACCTACTAATTTCGATCCCAGACCAAATTCTTATCTGTCATCAACTATACCATCATACTCAATGATTGACATAACTAAACAAACGAGGTAAACAGAGAATATTTCTAATTACAGGTTTACGATGAATTCCAAGCTGCGCCCATGTAATAACTTCCAGCAGTTCTTCAAGGGTGCCATAACCACCTGATATTTCAGCAAAACATTAGTACTGTTTGAGCATTCCAAGCCAAGCATTCTAATAAAAAATTATAATGTGATGAAAACAACTATTGTCGCACGTATTTAGGACATCCTGATCAAGGGATTCAATACAGACCGACAAAATTTAAGAATAAGAGAGAGATATACCACAAATCAAATAGAATGCATACCGGGTAGCGCAATGAAGGCATCAGCCTGTCGTGCCATTTCAGCTTTCCTTTGGTGCATATCAGATACAGCTCTTACTTCTCCAACAGTCTCACCAGTAATCTGCAACAAGATCCCATGTTTCCAACAGATTATCAGTAACACCTTCCACTTAAAATTCCACAAAAAGTTGCTAAATTAGTAAAAACAAAATCACAATTTACAAAGAAGTAAGAAATTAAAAAATCAGATCTCCACTAAGCAGCAAGTCACTGCAGCAACTAACTGCCTAGTGTTGTCTACACACAGCTGCTTAATAGATACAGATAACAGATAACCAAGTAACAAGCTTTTAATTGCACTCAGCTTTCAGATATTGACACTTAGCCTTTGCTTTATCATCGGATTCCGCAAGCCATTAATTCTACCAATAGGCTACATAATTTGACAGTTACAGCTGGAAAGCTACATACACTACCATATGTATTATCATTTCCAGCCATGGGTTTTGTAAATGATCGATTTCATAGGAAATAGAAATCAGAATAACATTGCAGACAACTCGGAACAAGTTGCAGATTCGATTCAAGGCTCTGAATATTACCTCTCTAGGCATCAAGGTCCTTGGAATAACACTGCGAAATCCAACAAGCATAAATCAGTATTATTCTAAAACGATAACGTTAATTATATTACACTTACGGTAAAAAAGACATAAACTAATAAGGAATGTACTACTAGATGTAATCTTGCTTCCAAATTTACAAGAAATTAGGCTACAATTACCAAAATTATCCTTACGGCGACACAAACTAGATACTTCCCAGTGGCAGCCAAGTCTTTTTCAGTATAAGATGCATTCAGTTATGTCCAAAGGAGGAGTCCCGATGACTGCAAAAAGTTTCTAAGACTCTAGACTCTACAACTTTAAAATGATTTCTAACTGGAAGTTAGAGTACAATTGTGGACTGACAATGCAAGGATCAATAGGGATTCACTTTTCCCAACCGATGAAAGCTGCTCGAAAAGCCTTGTAAAAACTTTTAGTAAAGGCACTTATAGATTCTAGTTGCATGTACGAGATAACCATGTTCCTTTGTGCACAAATCCAATTTGACCACAAAAACAGAAACCTTTAACACGTGAATTTTCTTCTTCTTTTTTTTTAAAAAAAGGGGACATATCAAAATTCTTTCCTCTGGCCCAGCATTTGATCCCATGATGTCTGCCTTTGTTGAGAAACCCACTGCCATGGATAATTGAGAAAACTTGCATGGTTCAAGAGGGAAAAACTCTTTTAAAATATCGAATGCTCAAAACCCATTTCAGAGTCCCAAAAAAACAAAGATCATTACCCATCTTGGGATGAAAGAAAAAAACATGATGCTTGTCTTCTAAAACAAAAAGACCAAGAAGGAAAAGAGAGAGAGAAAGAGAGAAAACAAACCCTAGAACATGGCGCCCACCATCATGAACTGCCTGAGAAACAAGACCCATCAATCCCACGCTTCCACCCCCATAGACCAAATCAATCCTTCTCTCCACCTTCAAAACAACAAAAAATTTATAAATTGCCTCGAAAACCAAACCCCGTTAACACGTGTCACAAGGGTATAAACGTTAATTTTTGCCTATACAAGAACAAGAAGAGCTGGAACATAAACAAATTGACAAAACACTATAAGGTTGAGTGAAAAGGAACGATCAAAAAAACCCTACACAGAGAGAGAGAGAGACAGAGAGAGAGAGAAACATAAATATATTTTCATGGAACCCCATAAACAAAAATTATGGAGGTTTTCTTGTACAAGTGCCAAAGGGAAGAACACGCTCAAAGGAGAGTCATGATATCAAGGCAAGCACGTTTGCTTCCCTAGGGAAAAGCAGGAGATTATGACTATTATTGTTATAAATATTATAAATGTTATTCATTTTTAAGGGTTCTTAAAAAAATGAAACAAAGAATCATGCAAGAAGGCTGCTCAACTGACAGGCAGGTTACAGCTAGCAAGGTCTGTCTGTCTGTCTCTCTCTGTCATGCCAAACATAAACCCTAAACCTTCTCCCTACAGCTAATTCCCTCTACAATCATAAACGCACGTCGAAGGCTTGATTGTTTCAACTCCCCCCACTTGAGAAGAAAGAGAAAACCAGCTCACAAAAGAAAAATCATTTCTGGGAATTTACCTTAAAAATATATAAAAATTTCAACCATGAAGAAGAAACAAGTGTATGATTAAGGAAAGTGTTTTCCGCATCTATTGAAGAGAATTTGCACCAAATCAGGAACTCCGCCATTGTATCAGATTTTCTAGAAAACAAAAGACTTGAGTACTCCATGTTGAAAGCAATGAGAATTTTGGAATCAGAGAGTTGAGACTTGAGATGGAAAAATGTTGGTGTAGGCCTCAAAACAAGTATTACAAAACGAATTGTAACAATGGAGGAAAAACAAAAAGACAAAAAAAAAAGGGTCCACAACGGAATTGTTTCTTCACGAACATTCTTCATCGGAAGCGCTTGAAAAGTACAAAAGGAACGAAAAGGAAAAAGAAGAAGAGGAAAGAGAAGACACGTATCCCCAGAAAGAAAGCCAATAAAAGAAAGTAAGAAAGAGTCGATTGTTTTATTTACCAGTTCCTTGCCTAACTCCACAGCAGCTTCTTGGTAGCTAGCTTTCTTCCCTGTACTGCTCCCACAAAACACACAAATCCTCTTAAACCTGGACTGTTTCTCTTCCATCCCTCTCTTTCTTTCTTTCTTTCTTTCTTTCGTTTTCTCACTTTCTTTTCTTCCCAATAATAATAATGATGACCTTGAAGAAGGCTGAGAAATGAGAACAAGGTGAGTGGCAGTAGAATTTGTTTAAACGCAGGGAAAAGCAACACGTTCAAAGCCACATTCAAAACTACGGAATTGGGTGCTCATATATATAGCCAAGTACTGTTTACTTTTGGGATATTTTTAATTTGGGAGGTAGAAAATATTGATTTTTTATTTAGAGAGAGAAGGAAAAAAAATAATCACAAAGTGGGAACTTTATTAGAAAATGGAGAGAATTGCTGCTGCTTTGGATTATATCTCAGTTTCACACTGTCAGCCAATACCTTTCACCCACGTGGCTAGAAAAAATGGGCCTTCCAAATATTTGTCATTTTTCGGGCTTGGCATGGATTAATCAACCATGTTTTTACGATAATTCATGTTTACAAACGAAGTTTGTTAAAATTGAATTATAAAACTTAATAATCCCTAAATTCAAAATATCTTAATTATATAAATTATAATAAATAAATGTTGAGATGTTTCTTTCAAAGAGAAGACATATATACATACAGAAGTTATTTGCTGCTTTCAAAAGATTTAAAAGCATTATTTTACATAATAGTAACATTTCTTTCCTGCATAGTTTTTCTAGCATCAAAACTTGTGAACAAACGAAATTGTTATCCGTCATAAAAGCAAAGATGCAAGTACGAAAATATTCTTGTTTAACTTCAATATCAAGAACCAAAAACTATAAGTGATGTTAAGAGAAAACCATAATCTTTTAACGTTGATAACTCAAGATTTAGGGTTCAATTGGAACTTACTCTGGAGACAATTTGGTTTCAGATCTTCCTCTTCGAATTTGTTTATTGAGACTACGGAGACTTTGTTTTTTCAGATCTTCTTCTCCCTCAATTGTGTGTCAAATGGTTTGGAGGAACATTGTATTTATAGTGTTAAATAAGAGATTTCAATGAGAATTTAATTTTTTTGATTTATTTCTAAATTATTTCAATTTGATTAGAAAAAAAGCATGATTCATGGATGGCATTCGATTGGTCAAACTCTAAGTTTTTGAATTTTGATTAGTTGAATTTGAATTTTATCTCTAAATTATCTTAATTTATTTAAAAATAAATTTAATGATTAAATTTGAATTTTATTTCCAAATTTTTAAATTTTATTTAGAGATAATTTTGATGACTTAGATGTCAATTTTGATGGGCCAAACTTAGACATTTTCTAAATTATCTCCTTTTATTTAGAGATTTAATGGATGAGTCATAGATGAATTTTAATTTCCAACTATGTGTCTTTGATAAATTTATTTAAAAAGTTAATTATTTTTTAATTAATTATATAGCTAACTTAAATAGTGTCATGGAGGTACATGATTTGTCTTTGAACAACTTTTCAATTTACTAATTTTGAAAGACATATTGCATCTTGTAATTAGATAAAAAATTTTACCTTCTAGAAATTCCCTCTCAAGACTTGTTCATATAATTTTTAATGTGACAATTGGACAAATCTTGAAATTTAATTTCATTTTACATCAATATTTTCTTACATTTTTCATTTCACAAGAATACTTGCATAGCTAAAATCCTTTTACGAGAGTACCATGGACTCTTAGCACATGTAGAATTAATTGAAGAAACTCATTCTGGATTTCAGGATTTAATTGGAACTATCGTACATCCTTAACATACTTTAGCTTTATTGAACTTACAATCATGAAAGAATTACGCTGCAATTTTAATTGAATGTCATGGTTGCTTCTTAACTGAATAGCAATAGAGTAATCCCAAAAGAATCTCCTCCCCATTTTAATTGATGACACATTCTCCACCGATTAGAAGAAATACTTGCTGCCAATTAATAATTAACTCCTTAATCAATTAGGAGTAGATGCTGCTTCCAATTGATAATTCACTCCTTAATCACTTAGTGGATCAAAAATTGAAAAAGGTAGAAGAAGAATCGAGAATGTCCCAAGAATTTCATTTCTCGAGAGAGTTAACTTTACAATTATATTTCACACTATTTATACATAAACACTACAAAATAACAACATACTAACTAAACTAGCTTTAATATATATTTAAGACTCCCTCTCAAGATGAGTGTGTATGTTATGCATACTCATCTTGCTAGAGAGTGAAGAAAAAGGACCAGGTTGGAAAGCCTTGGTAAATAAATTTGCCAATTGCAACTTGGTATGAACATATGTAGGAGAGATGACACTTGATAAAACTTTCCCCTTTATGAAATGACAATCTATTTCTTTGCGCTTGGTTCGATCATAAAAAATTAGGTTCTTATAATGTAAAGAAATAGCTTGCATATGATTAATGCCCAAATCCTTTAGTGAACACAGTAACCAAATTACTTCACAAGTAGTGGCTGCCATTGCACGGTAGTCTGCCTCAGCAGAGCTGCGAGCAACAACCATTTGTTTCTTGAATTTCCAACTTATCAAATAACCATCAAGGCAGACACAAAAACTTGTAACAGACCTTAGTACAGGACACCCTCCCCAATCACTGTCACTATATGCTTGTAATTGTAAAGAAGATCTAGAAGAAAATGAGATGCCTTTGCTAAGAGCACCTTTGATATACTTGAGAACTCGAAAAGCAGCATGTAAATGACTTTGAGTGGGCTTATCCATATATTGGGATAATATATGAACATCATAACAAATGTCAGGCCAAGAAAAAGTCAAATATAGAAGCTTACCAACAAGCTGCCTGTAATTAGTTGCATTAACCAACTGATCAATGTCTATAGCTTTATTTAACCCATGATTGTAATCAATAGGTGTAGTGATAGGGTTGTAGCCAAGAACTCGATATTCTGCTAACAAATCAAGAGCATTTTACGTTGCCAAATAGAGATGCCTGCTTCAGATTAGGTAACTTCCAAACTAAGGGAATACTTTAATTTGCCAAGATCTTTGAGCCTGAATTTGGACTTTAAGAACTCTATAATTTGCTCAGTAGCATTGGAGAGGAGCTGGCAATAATGATATCATCAACATACATCATGAGGATTAGTATCTCATCATCAGTTGTGCTTTTAACGAACAGGGAATAATCAACTAAAGACTGACAGAAGCCAAGCTCCAATAAAACACGTGTGAATTTTTGCATTCCACTATCGAGAGGATTGCTTAAGCCTATACAAAGAATTGTGTAGCTTGCAAACTAACTTAACATTAGAAGGAAACTCCCTCTTAAGTTGATATCCTTGTTTCAAAATAATATAACTATCCTCATTGAGATCCCTATTAAGAAATGCATTGTCAATATCTAATTGGGTAAGAGTCCATCCTTTGATGGCAACTAAGGCTAAAGCACACGAACTGTTGATTGTTTGGCAACAGGGCTAAATGTCTCTTTATAGTCAAAACCTATTTTTTTATTATAACCCTTTGCCACAAGCTAGCTTTATATCTTTCTACTTTACCATCAGCATTAAGTTTAACTTTATAAACCCATTTACACCTAATTGTTTGTGAACCATGAGGTAAAGGTACTACTGTCCATGTCCCATTGGCTTCTAAAGCATCTAATTCAATTTGCATTGCATTGATCCATTGATCATACTAAATGGCTTGATGATAATGATTTGGTTCTAGAATTTTAGTTAGTAAGGTGGTAAAAGCTTTATGGGAATGTGAGAGTTGCTGTGGTGATAAGTATTGGGAGATGGTATGGTTTGTGACACTGTTAGCATGGGAAGATAATTGACAATCATAAGCTTCAAGGTATTTAGGCAGTTTAATGACTCTAGAACTTGTCCTAAGAATAAGATTTTGATTAGCAAAAGGAATTTCAAAGTCACATTTTGGAATAGGAACAATAGAGATAGTGTCATGGTTGGTTGCCAATTCAATATTAGTTGCTAAATTGGATGAAACAGCTATTGAAATATCAGAAGAAAAATTGGTGGAAGAATTTTGAACAAAAGTAATCTTATTAGGATTATAAGAAAAATCAGTAAAGGACAAAGTATCACAATGTAAAATAAAATGATCATTAAAAGAAGAATGCATAGATTTAAATGATGATTTGCCTTTTTGAAAAGGAAAAATGGACTCATGAAATATAACATCTCTGGATATGAACGTTTGATGGGTTTCCAAATCATATACCTTGTATCCCTTGATTCTTATAGGGTAACCTATGAAGATGCATTTTTCAGATCTGAAATCAAACCTAGTTCTATCTCTTTTAAGGGTGGAAACAAAGCATAAACAACTAATGTGAATAAATTGGTGATTTGTTGTAAAGTAACTCATATGGAGATTTATTTCTTATAATGGAAGATGGTATTCGATTGATAATATGAGCTGCTGCAAGGACTAAATCTCTCTAGAATTTTAATGGTAAGGATGATTGGAAAAAAGTACTTTAGCAACAATCAAAAGGTGTTGATGTTTTCGCTCGACTACCTCATTTTGTTGGGATGTATCTACAGAAGATAAGTGATACACAATACCCTTAGTAGAATAAAATTCATTTAATTGGAACTCAAGTCCATTATTAGATCTAATCTATTTGATTGGTTTACTGAATCAAGTGTAAATAAGGTTGTAAGATGCTAGAATGATGGTTTTGACGTTTGATTTAGCACGCATTAAAAAAATCCATGTGAATCTACAAAAGTTATCAACAACTGTTAAAAAATAATGGTAACCAAACAAAGATGTAGTAGAATAAGGCCCCCATGTATCCGTGTGAGTCAATTCAAACGAAGAAACAGTAGTTTGAATGTGAATAGGAAAAGGTAAATATTTTTGCCTTCCTTTGGATATGTTTCACAACATAAACTTTCAACAAAGATAACATCAGCACAATTTTCATGAATAAGTTTGATTTTACTCAAAGGAGCATGGCCTTACCTAAAGTTCCATAAATCAAAACTTTTAGGCAAATTTTTACGAGTATTGGAAAACAACTTGGAAGGAAAGGAAATAAACTACTTAACTTTAGCGTGTCTAAGAATATATGCATCCCACTTGTCCTGCATAAAGTATAGTCCAAAAATGGCTTTACCAAGCCCAATCGTTGTCCAAGAACTTAGTTCTTGGACAATACAATATGAATCAGTAATCAACAGTAAGATATTTTTGGACTTGGTAAGTTCAGTAACTGAGATCAAATTGAATTTAAAGGAAGTCACCAATAGAACATTTTTTAGTATTAGTGATAAAGAAAGCTTGATTGTGCTTGTATGGGAAACGAATGCCTTTGTTTCATTTGGTAACTGAATGTACATGTTATGTACAAGTCTAGATGAAATAAATTTATGTAGAAAACAAGCTATATGATCTGTAGCCCCTATATCCAAAATTCAAGATGTATTACAAACATTTAGGTTTATTATTCAAGATGAATAATTTTTTCTATAACAAGAATAAAAAAGTAATGCAACAAACAAACAACCTAATGACTCAATGGGAAAATTATTGGAACAAGAATATAAAGGGTTTAGGATTATACCAAATAATGCTGAATTCATAAGATAAGTTTTCACTTGGGGTGGATTGGTTGGTTCTTCATTCTCACCATCAGCAGTATGATCATTGATCAATGAGATTAGCTTTTGAATTTAATGCTTAGAAAGAGTCAATGAAGACAAAGATTCAGTTGATTCATCACGTTCTTCCTTTAATGTAACAGGGCTAACATTATTAATAAACCGTACGTTCTTTTTCTTAAGAGGTGATTTCCCTTTTGAAAATTTGAAATCTAGTGGGAATCCGATCAATCTATAATACTTGTCCTTAGTATGTCCCTTCTTATGGCAATAAGAACAAACAACATCCACCTTAGACTTAACCTTTCTTTCTATCATTATGGCCATGGTAGAGGACTCTATGATAGGCATAGTATGCAAATATAAATTTGTTTGTGACTTATCCCTAATCACCAGATTATATGCCTCATTCAACGCAAGAAATAATTTCATCATCACAATTTAGGATCAAAAAGCAGAGATTGACTCATTGAGTCCATCAAAAATCTAAATAGCGAATCCTTTTTATATTGATTTATATAAGTTTGAAAGCAAGCTGAATTACGTTTGCCACAACTACAACATGGAAGCAATTTGTAATTCCTAAGTTCTTCCCAAATGCAATTTACCTCAGTGAAATTTGCAGCAACAGATCTTACACCTTGGGAGATGTTGTAGAGGTTGAACTAGAGGTTGCAAATTCTTGCATCGTCTGGTTGAGAAAAGCGTTCCTTCAGAGTTCCTCAAACCTCAAATGCCTTTTTGATGTAGAATACCGTAGAGGCTATGGGTGGTGAGATTGATTCAAGAAACCAGGCAAGCATAAGGCTATTACATCTTGTCCACAGCACAAAGAGCTTATTTGAGACATTAGGTTTTGAAAGCTGTCGATGAACCCAGATTTGTTTCGAATGGAGAGTGCTAGCCAGAAAGATCTGCTCCACGATGAGTAGTTTTTTGATGTCAGCTTAGGAGTGATGATGATGGAGCCATGGTGGTCCGAGTGGTGGAGATAAAATAGTGACAGTGGATCTTTAATGGGTGAAGTTGACAATCGAAGGTCAGAAGTGGAAGATATTGAATCTGTCATGAGGCTTGAGAAATTTCCAAAAATTGCAGTGGGTTTTTGGAAGGAATATGAACGATCAAGCAAAAGAAATTTGAAGAATCTTAAGAGAAATGAATGGCTCTAATACCATGACAAAGGTAGAAGAAGAATTAAGAATGCCCCAAGAATTTTGTTTTTCGAGAGAGTTAACTTTACAATTGTTTTTCACCCTATTTATATACAGACAGTGCAAAATAACAACATGCTAACTACACTAACTTTAATAATCTATTTAAAATATAAACATGATTAATATATACTTAAAAAAAATCAACCACACAGCCTGAGTTGCACTATGAATCTGATTTAAGCTATGCAACCAGCCTATGGGTAGAATTCTCCACCAATTTGATGGTTAACTCAATTTGTCTTTTATAAAAATAGAGTTCCCTAGCCAAGTTTTTGCACATCAAAACAATTCATGTTTTGCAACCTTTCAATTTAGTAAGCTAGTTACCATTATCTTAGAAGAATTCTCCATCCTTTTAAGATCATAAGGTGATGTCACTTATTTTTTGCTTTTTATTTCGCTGGAATTGTCTTTCTTTTATTCACTATCGTATCAACTTTTGCATGATGTTCTTAGCTAGATCGATAGCTCAAAAACAATTAAACCATTCATAGGCATATCTCTTGCCTTTACTTGGTTGCTTTATCAAGAAACATTTTTGCATGGTTATTGCTTCAAGTTATTACAAAAATTCTACTTTAAGCTTTGTTAGATAGTTTGCCTACCACCTTGCTTGGCACTGTCCAATTCTTGCAACTATTGCTTAGCTTCTTTCCAACTACAATTTTGTTGCTTCTTTCCAAATTGTAATTTTTTTGGCTTCTTACTATAATATTTCTTGGTCATTTCTTGCTATGGTTTTCTTGGTTTGTTGCAATCTTTCTTGATTTTTTCCTATTGCTAGAATTTCTCAATTCCTTTGCTTGTAATCACTTGATTTTTTAGCTCTCGCATGCGGACACTTTATTCAAGTCTTTCAATTTCTCAAATCTTAATCTCTTAGCCAAAAATTTTTTTAGTCACAAGAGATTCAACAATATTAATAAAGAAAAAGAAATATCTAAGCATTAGTGAACACAACTTCATATTGCTCCCATGTTCTTGCTCTTTGTCCTCATCCTTTCTTATTCACAATATTAGTCATGATTGTCGAATTGTTGTCAAGGTTCCTTAGGGATTTTGGTTACATTGTTTAAGGATAAGAAGTCAAAGCGGGGTATAAAAGGTTGTGCAATAAGAAAAAATAAAAATAAGAAAGGAAAAATAATATAAAAAAGGAAAAAATGAGAAAAAAAGAAAATGAAAAAAAAAAGAAGAGAAAGAAAAAAGAGATAAAGGAACAAAAAAGAAAAAAAATATAGATAAAAGATAGAGAAAATAAAAGAAAAGGGAAAGGCAAAAAAATGAGAAATAAATTAAAAAAAAAGAAAAGAAAAGAGAATCTTGTGTCTCACCATTTTTTTAAACTAGGGCATTCTCGTGTATTAATGGAATGCTTTGGATAGTTTTATCTTGTTGTTCTTTTTGAGATTTTTAGATGTGGTTCTAGTTCTTTAAGTCTTTTTTAGTGGAGAGAGGGGCAAGAGTAAGGGGATTTCTCTAATGATGGGATGTTGATTTTGATGATTTTGCTGGGAACGAAAAAAAGGGGCGGCTTTGGGAGGTGGGTTGTGGGTTTGCCAATCCATTGATGGAGGGGGAAAAGAGACCTAGTAGGGGGTAAGGGGGAAGAGGGAAAATGGGCATATCCCTCATGTTTTTTGGATCTTATTTGTTGGGAGTTTTAACGAGAATAGGAATGCGTGTTAGGGTTTAAGAGTTAGTGATCAATGGATCCTCTGTTTTTGCCATTGTGAATCCCTTTTCTTTTTCAACTTGGGTTGTGAAATTTTCTAGGTTGTGCTCCTCCTTACCTGAGTGATGGGAGGTTTTCTTTGGGATCGCTTTGTTGACAGACTATGGCAGTGAGTCACCATGGTTATTGAGCTTAATTCTGTGGTGTTGTTATTGTGCGACTATTTTCTTCCTTGAATGTGGACATAGATCTTTCTCTCTAACTCTTCGTTTCGGGTTCTAGGACGTGCAGTTGAGTGTGTTGTCTTCGAGCTTGTGTTTGAATTGTGTTTTGCCGTTTCAGCTCGTTGTTACTCAATTGCATCATTCATGTCGGGTTATTCACAAGTCTTGTTTTGGCTGATTTTTATGGCTTCTTTTTAGTGCTTTTTTATTCTTTCACTTGAGATGAGGCTATTCTCTTTGTTCTTTGATGTTGGTATGATATCCTTGGGTTTTGGAGCTAAAGGTTGTAGTGCTTGGTCTTTTTGGCTTATTGCTTTCTTTATGTTTATCACAGGCCAATAGGAAAAGGGTAAAAAGCTTCTCGTGGATTTTCTAACTCATCTAAGTCAGGAGATTTGAGCTAAACCTTAGTTATTATCTCTTTTTGTGATTGTATATATTCTACTTTCACACAAACCAGACTCTTCATGCCATTAGAGTCTTTAACAAACAGTCAGAGACTTGAGTTGGCATGGTGGTTTAGTGCCAGTAAAATCATCTTCCAAAAAAAAATGGAGAAAATCCAAGCCTTGGCTTTAAAGTTTCAATAAGATTAGTTTTTTTTTTCACCTTTTGCTTGTATCTAACCCTTCTAATGAAAGCCTAAAAACCTTTGACTCTTTTAACTTAGTAAGTGGAAGAGTCAAATTCTTTAAACCTTAAATAATTTTATCACTTCCCTTAATAGGTGCGAACAATTTTTTTTTTAAGTTTTGCTTTGATGGTTCTCTTTCATCATTTGGGTGACTAAGTGTAGGTTGTACTTCCTTTACGAAGGTACTCTCCAAGTTAAATTTAGCATCAATGAAGTGTACCCATACTATAGTAAATGGATTAAAATATGCAACATTTGTGTTTACTTGACCATTTCTACAATATTTAAAGAATTGATTGAATGTTGAAGCGATCACATCATTGTGATGTATCCATGATCACTTGAATAACATGTTGTATGCTGCCTTTGCGTCAATCACATAAAATAATGGATTTGATTCTATGTCATCAATGAAAAGTTAGAGTTTAAACTTCCTGAAGGCCCTATGCCCTTATTGATTGAAACCTCAGATCATCAAGCAATTTTTTAATAGTTCATTTAGTGAAACTCCAAGCTCTTTCAGTATCTTTAAAGAGAGTATTTTGATAACAAATCCATCATTTATCAAAATTTAATTATTTTTTATTCACAAATATATTTCACAGCAAATAGAGGTTTATTGTGAAAAGTAAACTCTAATAATAAATCTTCGTTAAAAAAATTAATTTTTGAACCATAAGAAAGATTATACTCAAATTTCATTTTGTCTTTACTCTCAACATCTTCATCAACTTGGTAACAAGACATGGGAGCCAAATTTTCATTTTTGAATTAAATTGGTATGAATTCATTCAAGGTAATTAGCCGTTTAGACTTCTGCACAATTGAATTTTCATGCCTAAATGGAATTGCTTTTCATTAAGTTGCCTTCGGCATTAGCTTTTTGGTTGATTGTTTTACTACCTTGAATCTTCTTAACACTTGTTTAGACTTAAAAGGGTTCTTCTTTGGACCTTTTCGATGGGTAACTAAGACATCTTTCATTGTCTTGATCTTTAAATGTTTAGCGATAAGTATTGCCCTTATTTTCTTAAAGATCGATTGCTTCACTCGCATTTAAAGTTAGGATGATGGCATCCAAAAATCCAAATTTTATAGCTGTACTCAATACATAAAGTTGAGAAACATACTTGTTAATGATGTGAGGTTTGATGGCACAATTTCTTCCTTAAATTCAATTTTTCCATTTTTATAAAGCCTTATGATTTTGTCTTTCAAAATGAAGGATTTTTCAATAATCAAGAGCTGATACTTACAGTAGTTGGTTGATACTTGCAATAGTTTGCTCATTCACTCTATCAATTTATTCAAGCCACTTCTTTTTTGGAAACTAAATGAGCTTAGCCTTTATGAGGCTTTCCAACATGTTTGGAACATTTGAATTAGGGAAGGGATATTGCTTCTCATGTTTTTCCTTCAAAGAGGTCTTATCTTTACTTTTATCTTAAGAAAGAGCAAGATTTCCTTCTTGAGATTTCTTTGAATTGGTGGACATATAAAGGGCTTGGTGTTCACAGACATAGATTGTTCGCTTTCACCTATATCAATCAATGTTTACCCTTTTTGTGAATGTCTTACTTCTGCCTACCTTTATTGGGATGTTGAATAAAAGATCATTGATTCCAAACAATACACATGCTTAACTTAATACCATGCACATGAGTAGCTAACTCTTCAAAAGTCTAAAGGTTAATGGCTTGCAGAATGTAATATAAACCTAATTCATCCCTTAGATGCTCATATCGAAAGTAGATTACTCAAACAATCATTTTTTGCAATTGAGACTCAAGTTTCTCCACTTGTGGATTTAACAAATCACAAGCTCATATTTCCATTAACGTGAAATTTTGAATTCAATCTTGCTAACTACTCAACAATTATTCTAGAAGCAATTGAGGAATCCACAATTTGGTTGTTCTCAACTGTCAATTGTCTTAGGCTTAAGATTAATGTACCAATCAAAGGTGTTGTCTATTAAAGATTGAAAAAATTAATTCACCGTGAGATCTTTTTTGGTGTCAGTATTATAGAAGTTTCCACAAAGTGTTCAATGGTTGTTAAGGCTTTCCTATATTGTCTAATTGTTGGAACTTTGGTGGTTGATAACTTTGAAGAATCTTCATGTAATCAATCCTTTGGGAATAAGGTTGAGTGATGCTTTCAACTTGCTTTTTAATGGCTTTTATGATAAATTCTTTGAGTTGATTAGAAAAAAACTATTTCAAGATCTTCTGCATGTACCTTAAAGGGATTTTCACCAACTTTTTGAAGAATTTAGTGCTTGTTTCAGTTTGAAGCAACTGTTTTTTTTTTCATTTAGACTTTGAATTTTCTTCATCATGAAAGCAATTTGGTCATCTTTTTCTATGATTTTTGTTACAAGGGATTCCATGGTTTTTGGAAGAAGAGCAACTTGCTCATCAAGAGAAATTGTGCTTGTTGTCATGACAATCACCCCCTCAAAATTTGCATTTGATGATGAATTATGCCAAAGAGATAGTCCAAAATTTTTTCGAACTTTCGAGTTGGAGAAGACTTGAAAGTTGGCTGCTTGTTTGCATAATTCTTCTTAAGAGGCATTACAATTTGAAATTTTAATTTTTGAAGGAAAGAGATAACATGAAAAGAATGCCCCATTGAGTGTTAGAAATTTTTATACATAATTTTCTCATCAAATATAAGATTGAGATTTGAAACCAAGTAAAAATTTTATTATTAGACCTGTGATTACGATATCTTAGAATTCTTTTATAATAAAAGAATAATCCTTTAATTCTTTTCTTCAATAGATCACTACAACAATCTTGATGACTTGATTTTGAATAACAGGAATTGATTTTTTTCTTTGGACTAGAACAAGATCGAAGAACAATTTATTACAAAATCTTGAAGCATAAAATCAATCTTAGAATTTTTTTTGTCACTTATTTAGGGCTTGAGACCTCCATGAAAATTGTTCAAAGATTTAGCAATAAAAGATCCAAGTTCCTTCTACTTTGCAATAAGAGGTCAACTTATTGCATGAGAACTTTGATCTCTCTTTACAAAATCTTGAATAAACGGAATTGATCTCTTTCGTCTAGATTGAAACTTTGGAGATGCTTTGATTCATTAGATTTTTCTTGAATTTGTTTGCAGAAATTTTGGAGACTTTGTTCTTTAGATTTTAATTTTAGACTCATAGATCGGAACTTTGGAAAGATTTTAATTTTTCATATCTTTTTCCTTGGATTTGTTTATGGAGACCCTTGAGACTTTGTTCTATCTTCTCTTTCCTAATTATGTGTCAAATGGCTTGAAAAAGCATTTGTATTGATTGTTATATAGGGGAGAGTTCCATGAGAATTTAATCAATGTGATTTATCTCTAAATTATTTTAATTTAAATAGAGATCAAATATGATGACTTGTAGATGGTTTTTTATTTTGTAGAACTTTGACTCTTTGAATTTTGATGAGTTAAATTTGAGTTTTATTTCTAAATTATTTTAATTTATTTAGAAATAAATTGGATGATCAGATTTGTGTTTTATCTCTAAATTATTTATTTTATTTAGAAATAAATTAGATAATTCATAAGTGAATTTTGATTGACCAAATTTAGACATTATCTCTAAATTATCTTAATTTGTTTAAATAAAATGGATGAATCATAAGTGACTTTTAATTGGCTTAACTGTGTATTGGAGATAATTAGTCAAGAAATTAATTATATGCCTAACTTAAATGGTGTCATCCAGTCCACGTGACAAATCATGATTTATCTTTGAACAATTTTTCAATTTACTACTTTTGAGAGACATACCCTTTGTAATTAAATAAAAATTCTCCCTACATCAATATTTCATCTTTTATTATTATAAGATCTAACATCTTATCCTGTTGGGATTTGTATTTTACCCAAAAATTGAAAACATCAAAGAATATTCATACTAAATTTAGTAATTTTGGATATGATATGAAAAGACATGAGATTAAACAAGTTTCAGTTTAACCTTATCGTGTTTCATGTCTTAACCATGTTAAGTACAAGTAACACGTTTAATTAATCGCGTTAATAATGTTATCAAGTTTAAATGTGTATATAAGACACTTTTATTAACTCGTTAAAATTAATAGTCAAATACTAATTTAGTCTTATTTAAATAATTTTAAATAATTATTTTAAAAGGTGTTTTAAATTTCATAAGGATAACGTAACAATGGATGTCATGAATTTAGATATTAGTAACAAGAAATGGGATCAGCTGAATGCTCTAATATTTTTTATTTCAATTAATCATCAATGAAGGTAATGCTTTAAACTAAATTTTAAATTTTATTTAACTTTTTTTTATTTTGATTCAATGTTATTAAGATATTGTTTCCATTTTATTATTAGGTTTTGTGACACCGGAATGACATGACATTAGTAAGCGAATTTTCAATTTTGGTTTAGATGTTTGGAATTGTTCATGGTCGATGATGTGGTTAATAATATATATTTAATTATGGTTAAAAATTATGAATGATTTTAGATGTTATTAGTATTTTAAGGTTAGAAGTTAATGATAAGTTTTATTAGTATGATAATGGATGTTATGCATGTTATTTATGTTAAATTATATAATATTTGATGTTATTATTATTTTGTTATAATTAATTTTATAATTATTAATTTTAAATTTCAATAATAAAATTATATTTAATTACAAATATTTTAATTTAATCACGGTAAATGTGTTAATTTTCTTAATCGTGTTAGGAGAAAATTATGTTTAATCCTATCATGTAGTATAACAAATCTTGATACGTACAATAAACGTGTTAATCATATTGTATTATACAGTTATTAAACGTATTAATATACATATTTTTAGATATTAACATAGATAATTATTCATATTATATTTAGATTTAGTTTTATCATATTTCATATTTTAATCGTATCAACAAGATAAAAATAAAAAAATGAATTACCAGCTTTAATTCAGCAATGCAAAATCTTCTAAAAAAATGTATATGGAAAAGAGATTTTAATTATAATTCTGAGCTATACAGACTTTTCATCCATTGTGAAAACTGAGTCTATAGATACCAAGTAAATAGAGTTATTTATTTAGAAACAAATTACTACTAAAAAACAAACAAATCCTTATATTGAAGATAGTGACAAGTATCATTTAGCAATATATAATCGCTTGTTATTTGCCGTGGCAAAGCGTGTTGACTGTTTGATGGTAGCAACTGTTCTGTTTTAAGCAATTAAAGGAGTCATTATTTAGCCTGAATAACTTTGAGAAATAAAACAAAACGGTAGAATTAAATATTTAATTAATATTGTACCCAAAAGATAGAATAAGTTATTTGTAAGCAACACTGTTATATGATCAATCATGATGAAAGGAGCCCTTGAGCAATTATATGAGAGCGACCTGATCGTAGCCGCGTCTCAATTAGAGTATTTTTTTTTTCTTAAAATAAATAAGTTGCTTAATTGTTTTAATATTTTTTCTAAAGTAATGCATTGTCTCCCCTAATTAAAAAGCATGCTCCTCACGTGTAAAACCCCCAATATTATAGGTGCGCCTGCCGGTTGAGGGGCTTTCAAATAATAATTTCTTTCAATTAATTAAAAATCCGGCATTAATTGGACAACTGTAATTAAGTTTTAATTAAACTGTTAATTAAGCGTCTTTGTCCTCTAATTAGGTGCCCAGAAAGGCGTTATTCATGCCATGCATGGAAATTACAAACTTAACCCTAAGAGTCAGTTGGTCAAAAGCCAAAGTATTGTTTCTTAATTTGGTTGTTAGTATACTAATCACATTAATTTAATGGCTTGTGATTAAAATTCTAGTACAACTATTGTCCAAAGAAATGGTCGGAAAATTTTTATTTTAAATTATGTTTTCATTCTAAGTAAACAAAATTTAAAAAAAGCCCTTCAATTCTAAAGCACTTTGATAAAAGATTCATACGATTCAGCATGTGTATAAGCATTCGTAAGCTAAGCGGGAGCTTGGCTTGTGGATTTTTCATTTGCAATGGATTTTATGTTATAAAAGCAGTTGCATGCGCCACGTGCTAATAATGATAATAAGTCAGATAGCAATGGTAACTAGTGATTTGAGCTTAACTAAAATGGTAGGTGCATAACCTTTACAACGTTATTTTTGAAGTAAAATAGGAAAAAACGAAAAAGGAGATGCTGGCACTGGTTAATTTCGCAAGAAATGAGAAATGAATCGAGGTGGACAGATAGGATTACGTTTACAGGTGAATGAGAAGTGGCCTATGGATAAGAAAGAAAGGCGAAGAGCCAAAAGCAAAAGGGCTTTGGGAAATGGAAATACTCCTTGGGGGCTGATCCGGTGTTTGTACTGACAATTTGTAATGATTACACTTTTCCTTGATTTATCTTTTTGATTGATTGACGTGATGATATAATAATAATAAGCGGAGCAGAGCAGAGCAGTGCAGAGCGGAGGAGAATTCACCTGCTCCTAACCTTACACCCATCACTCCACTTGCGCTATTGCAAGTTGCATTTCGCCCTGTGGGCTGTGGCTATAAGAGCATCACACCACATGGGAAAGTTACATCTGGCAATTTTATTGGTCCATACTTTTCTTCTATATTTGTGTCTTATGAGAATCTCTTTTTCCTTTTCCAAGGAAATGCTACAACTTATACTTCACTCCCGACTATGATTTCTTTCCTCCTGTAGCAATCCCTGAAAATAAGTTTGAAAACAAAAGGCAATACTATTATTTTAGGTTAACATTACAAACTTTAGAGAAGCAATGAGAAAAAGGGTTGGTCGTCGTGTAATCCTTTAAAGAAGAACATGTTTTTTCAAGTTTCAAAGGAAGCATTCATTGCATTTCGTCGATGAAATGACACGCAACCGAGTCCAAATGACTGACAACAGACAAAAAAAGAAAAAACCACTGCCTCGCTCACACCCAAAGCTAGCTAACATCTATCTATAATAAAAATAATGCGCGGCAGGTGATCCAAATTCCAGTCCACAAATCCGCACCGCACGTGTAGTGTAGCGGCGACAAACAAAAATTACAACAGTCGGCACGTATATTTTTTTGTCTTGAAAAGGTTTTTCTTTTCGATTTTTCTTTCAATTATTACTAATACTATTTTGAAACGAGTTCCCTGCCGACATTTGTTGTCAAACTCAAGCAACGACGTGGAGGTAATGACATCCGGTGGATTATTCCACCGGCATGGATAGATTTCCGACCATGCAATTAAGACTTTAACGGCGCTAAAAGCAAAGCAATGGCCCCCACGAGATTAGATGAAAGGGACAAGATAGATCTAGTGTTGTACGTGTTGGTGGATCCGGGGTCCACACTCCACAATGCGAGAATGACACACGTGGGACAAGCCGCCGGTGAAACAAACCGACAGAGAGGCAAAGAAAGAACTGAGGAAATGGCACCAGCTCGCGCAGACAGAAGAAGAGAGCATGGGGCAGGGAGGCTTTGCTTTTTTTTTGCTTTCCGGGAGGGTTGCTGTCAACTATTAATGGCTTTGTGTCAGGTTCTTTTGATGTGTTGTTTTGAATTTGATTGATGCTTCTGTATTGTTCTCGATATTTTCAAAAAAGCTTGAGTCCCAAGGGATGGATGAAGGAATGAATTGACGGTTATTGTGCAGTTAGTTTCAGTTAGCCTCAGCTAGGTGAGCTTCATACGCTGTTTTTGTTGTCTTTGTTTTTGTGAGATTACAGATAACAATGCTTTAAACTTGTTTTTATTTTATTTGACAACGAATGTACATATATACTGATCAATAAATGTAATTGTTTTATTATATTTAAATAAATTATATTTTATAAAAAATTTTATATATAATATGTAAAAAATTAATTTTATTTATAATTTAACTCTAATTAAATATAAAAATTTAATTACAAAATAATATTATATTATAAATTTAACGAAATATTATATACAATTATCTTACATTCACCTCAAACTCAACTTGAGTTTAAATACTAATTCTTTAATCGACTACGAAGATGGGTTTTGATAAACATATCAACAATTTGATTTAAAGAGGATACACAAGTGAGATAAAATGTCCTTTAAGTCAAATGATGATGCACAAATGATAATCAATATCAATATACCTGATGCACTCATGAAATATATCATTGTAAGCAATTTAAATAGTTTTGCAATTATAATACTAAAGGATAATGGTAAAAGTTAGGACAATAATTGTCACGATTTAAATTCGAGAGTTGTGATTGATGCACGAGTTTGACAAGTGAACCGTGCAAGACTCGGATAAGCTTCATAATTATTAAAAGATTCGATCACAAAACACAAATCCAAAGGTCTATATAACCTTCACCTGCTCATTTCATAACATAACTTTAAAGAAATTCACATTAAATGCCTCATTGGCACATGGTGCTTATATCAATATTCCATAATATTCATAAAGCTATACATTGGCTAACTTGATGAGTTTATCCCGTACAACTCTTAATCAAAATAATGGCAATGTGATGCCTACATATCCCAAATTATAACATAGTCTAAAACTCAAATTCGAAAGTGAAAATGACTCAAAAATCGGGTAGAGTGGAGTGGACACATCAGATGGAAAATGCCTACTAGAGGCCAAAATTGTCTATCTAGAGACAATGGTAGTCACGTAAATCCTGTGGCCTACTTATCTACACAGGGTATAATGATTGGAGTGAGTCATCTAATATTCAATGAGTGGGAGCTAAACAAAAGCATATTAAAATGTACAGAGATATATAATAGAGCTAAATCATAAGGTAAGCACAACTATTAATCAAACATCTGCGATATATGAAGTGTGCATAAATCATCCTAATATCTTAACACACATCACATTAAACTAAGTCTTGCCATGATTACCTTTCAAATGACATACCCATTATCATAACCAATCCAGTCAATGACTTCATAAATGGTACATGTTAAATTAGGCTTACCTTGAAAGTTGTCGTTAAAGTTACATTCCTTGGAAGTCACATCATTATTGAAAACAATATTAAAACCATACACATTATTGCTTACCTTAAAGCTTTCTCAAAGACAAATATTTATTCATTTCTCATGAGTACATCAATAGTCATATGTTCTGTTAATATAGCATGCTTTCACAAAACATATCATCATAATCAAAATATAGTCAATGAGTGATCTTTCTTGGACATAGTCAAATCATGTATGGTGACCAACTGATAGAGTTAAATAATGCACGATTCTAAAACAATTGGCGAAGAGTCAAATCATGTATCGAAGTAATTGATGGAGAGTCAAATCACGCACATTGCCAAAGTAATTGAAGGAGGTTCTAATCACTCAAGGAGTCAAAGCATTTGACGAAGGTTCAAATCAAGCATAGTGCCAAAGCAATTGGTGGAGGTTCAAATCAAGCTTAATATCGAAGTAACTGACGGAGAATCAAATTAACGTCATAGAGATAGGACTTTACTCAACCATAATCAAATCAATGTTCAAATTTCATAACATCGAATGAAACACATATCCACATGCAAGGCCACAATGCCATTAACTCCACACATAAATATATATCATACTCATCAATTAATTGTGGCTTAATAGCTTCACTTGCTTAATCAGTTCAACATCAATTAATCATGTGTTTGCACACATCAAATATATAAGCACAATGCTCCTCCAATAGGTTATTCATCATATACAATTATCTCTAAAAACATATATTGATCTTATACATAATTGGGCAGTTTAATCCCTTCAGTGTAGTACAACTATTGGCTTACTGTTCGTAACTCAACATAAATAGACCTGATAGTCCAGGTTCCACATGCAATTCAAACCAAACTTAATGCCACTGGTGGCTTACAATAAGGCACACATACATATCGACTTATATAAATAATTTACAAGCCTAGGCATAACTATTTAGGCATTAATTCACCAACCAAGTATCATAGCAGTGCATTAACAATGTGTTATGCCTCACATGTATTAATTCAAGCATTCAAACAAATAAACCCCACTCATAATGACAAATTGAAAGTGTTTGCAACAACCATAACTGAATTCTCCTTGTTGTCAATAATTTTCTAGTACAATAGCTCATCAATAGCTTTCAAATTCTGAAACTGTGATCCTCAAGCTCCAACTCTTCCTAAACAGAACATTTGCACTAATTTGCCTTAGTTTCCAACAATATTCCAACATCTCAAATAAATGGTAACATTTCAAACTAGTCAACTTCTAGCTAATCATAGTTATAAACCTAGGTTTCGAATTTTAGGTTCACTTTGCTTAAATTCTTACCTTTCATGCCGGATTCAACCAACTCAAATCCTCAAATCTCCAAAAACTCAAAGGGAGGAAACAACCAAACTTGAAGCAACACAAATTTCACATTACAACCGATTAAATAAAAAATCAATCGATAAAAAGGTTTATTCTTACATTTATAACTATTTCCCAAGCTCCAAATCACTTTAAACTAGTTTGAAAATCTAATGGGAGACTTGGCCCTTCAAAGGGGGCAAAGCATGTGGTGTTTCCTTTTGTTTCTCAAATGGGCAGAATGCCTACAGTCTTTTATTTTTGTAATTTCTCATGCATCTATTGATAGATGGGATGAATCTATCAATAGATCTTTCACATTTTTTCAACATTTTGCCCTTCATCTATTGATAGATTTGTCAAATTATCGACAAATGTGCACTAAACACATTCTCATGATTCTAGTGTTGCTATCTATCAATAGATTTCGCAAATCTATAAATAGATTGTGTTCCAAATACTTCAAATTTTTTATGGGTGGACATTTATTGATAGTTGCATGAATCTATTGATAGTTATTCTTCAATTTGTTGGAAAATTTTTTTTCCATTTATTAATAAACTTAAAACATCTATAGACAGATCATGTTCAGATTTCTAATTTTCGCAACTCCAAGCCTTCAAATTCATTTCTCTAAGTTCCAATAGATTTTCATTTCAACCAACATCTCAAATCATCCATATAACTCAAGATTTTTTATACATGTACTCAAATATAATTCAAAGTCCTACTATATGGACATACACATCATTAAGGTGTACAAGTATACACATTTAGCTTTAAATTAACTCACCAAATAGATTAGTTATCATTACACGTAGCTCATATCAAAGTTGAGGGTGTTACAATAATATCCTTTATTAATCAACGAAATCAAAGTAACTCTGAAGTAACATCTACAAGGGTATGATATTTAGACTTATTGTTAATATAGACTATTACAATTAGTTTCTTGTTTGCCAAGAAAATCACCCAAAAAGAAATAATAATCTATGGTTAAACATTTATTTGTGGGACCACTTGTTTAGTTTGCATTAGAATACTTAGATAGAATTAGAGCAAAGTATGTAAAGAAGTGAAGCCCATGGAAAAGTGTGCTTTTAATATAGAAAAAACATAAGCAAAATAGTTGAAAAATGAGATGATTGTGGAGTAGCCATATATTGGTTGACTAAATGAATAGTATAAGCAATATCAAGTAGAGTCATTATGATGCACTAATTCTTAACCAGTTAGTAATATAAAGTTAGATTAGTAAGAGGAGTGTTGTCTATTGGAATAAGTTTAGTAATATGTTTCAAAGGAGTGGAGACGGTTCTGTTGTCAATAATACCTGGTTAAGAAAGCAAGTTAAATGCATACTTATCATGAGAGAGATAGTGACCGCCAAAGGTGAAAGAGATTTCAAGCCCTAAGAAATAGCTAAAAGGGCCAAGACCTTTAATTTCAAAATGTCAACTAAGATACTATTATAATTCTACAAAGTCTTATCACACTAGTTATAATAATCTCATCCACATAAAAAAGAAGAAGAACAATGACCTGATCAATATGTCAAATAAATAACGTAGAATCACAAAGGCTAGAAGTAAAACCAAGTCGAGCAATAATGGAATTGAATCTTACAAACCAAGCTCTGAAACAGATCAATTCTGCTATGGCAATTGCAATTGCTTTGTACTTTGTTGCTAAAAATGACCTTGCTATTGTTTTTTGTTTGGAAGACTTCTATGAAATAGGATTGCCTCCAAGGTAGATAATGTATGAAAAAGTGAAGCTTTTGTTATCTAAAATTCCCTACACAATCTACATTAGTAAAGGCAGAAAGTTGTAGAGACCATGGTAAAGTGTACATTGGAGGTATCTTACAACTATTTTGAGGTTGGAATAGTGAGATTGACTTGGACCATCAATGAATTAAGAAAGGTTTATTAATGGAGTGAATGATCTTGAGACATGTGATGAAAAGGTAACACAGTGAACCAATCAACTGTCTATATGCTATGGAATCTATGAAGCTTAAGCCATCTTTGAATTGAAGTATGTTGGCTGCCATACATGTGGTAACAACCTTTGCATTTGTCATATCAAATTTTTTCAAGATATCTTTGATGTATTTATGTTAAGATAGGAAAAGGCCATTAGAGGTAGGAATCACTTCAACACCACGAAAGAAGCTGAGATTACCAACATTTTTTAAGGTGAACCTAGTAGTCAGTTGTTTGAGGAATAGTTGCAAAGTTGCAACTAAATTTCTTATCACCAATGTATCTTCCAATATACTCGAAAATATATTTGAATTCAATCTTTACCATGGATGAATAGTTAAGGTTTTGAAAACAAATTTGAAAAGGCATATAATGTGAAGAATGAGCTCAATTCTTAATACTATGCTCTAAGTGCCTATTTCAAACCATAAATACCTTTGTTCAGTTTGAATAAGTGCACGGTTTGTCTTTATTAACAAACTCAGTGGGCTAAGCCATGAATACTTCATCAGTTAAAGTTCTTGGGAGAAAGGAATTTTTTATACCATGCTATTTTACAAGCAACCTATTAGCAAATGCAATACACAATATTGTTTTCATGGTGGTTAGTTTAATGAAGTGTTGGAAGTTTTTTAATAATCAACTCTAGGTCTTTGGTGAAACCCCTTGGCAATTAATCTATCTTTGCACATTTCGATTGAGCCATTTGATTACATTTTTATTCTAAATGTTTATTTTCAGCCTAATATATTCTTATTAGGTGAAAAAGGTACAAGAGTTGAAATAGTGTTTTTGACAAGAGCATTGAAGTTATTTATCATAGCTTGCCTCTACTTTTGATCACTTAAAGCTTGTTTCACACACGTTGGCTCAAGGGGTAGAGATAAGGAATATTTGGAGACTAGAAAAGCTTTCTTGGGTTTGAAAAGATTATTTTTGGGCCATGTGATCATGGGATAAGTTTTTTGTCAAGTTGGATAGAGTGTGGTGATGAAATAGAAACATTTGCTAGTATGGCAGAAGAGTTATCTGATGAAAGAGATACATGTCATAAATAATTATTAATCTGAATAGGACTTAACATGCCACATCATCTAAAATTATAAGCCAAGCAAAATCTTTTGAGCTGAAAAATAAAGTCGTCTGAAGTGATGAAATTGAAATCTTAGTATGTCTGAGAGCTTACTTATTATCTTTAGAAGAGGTATTGCTATTAGAGGTGAAAAGAAAAAAATGAAAGATGAAATGTCTAGAGACAAAAATTCTGTTAGTTTCAAGATCATAACATTTGAAAAGTACTTTAACGAGTTAAATAGCTTTAAAAAAAGACAAGATTTATACTTGAGATGTAGTTTATGATTATTATAAAGTTTGAGACAAGGGCAACAAAACTAATGAATACTTTTGGTTTATTATAATTAGGAACAAAATGGAATAATACTTTAAGGGAGACTAATGGTGAAGTGATGGAGTGAGCTGCCCATGGTTTAGATATATTGCTATTCAAAATGCATTGTACCATAATGTTAAAGGCACCAAGACAAAATTAAGTAAAGTAAGTCTAGTTTCAACAATATGTGCTTGTTTACTCTCAATTGTGTCATTATCTTAAGGCGTGTGAAGTGGTGTTGTCAAGTATGAATACCATGCATGTTTCCCATTTGATAGGGTTTTCAGTGTTCTCCTCCATTATTAGAATATATGATCAGAATATCAAGTCCAAATTGTTTTTTAGCAAGTGTTTTGATGGATTAAAAGAGTGCATAAACATTTAATTTGTGTTTTGGTGGAAAAAACCAAATGTGCTTAATAAAATTATCAATAAAGATGAAATAGTAAGAGTAACCAACAATGGACTTGATGTGGGTAGGAATCTAGAGATTAGTGTATATGAATTCAAACGGTTTGTACTTTTAGGACTTTAATCATGGGAAAGAATGTGATAACTTTTATTGCGGTGACAAAAGTCATGAATGAACAAGTGAAAATTAAAAGATAAGACAAAAGATCTAAGAATAAATTAAATTGAGTATCCTAGATAAAGGATGGCCAAGCTTTCTATGCCACATATCAGCAGAAGCTATTATGTTGACTTGTGCTATTGAAGATGGTAAAGAAGATGTCATGTTCATTGAGAGATGTTAAATGTTACTCTTATTTAGATATAGGGATGTTAATAAGCAAGACCTTTGTTAGTTGTGAGGTACCTTCACTCAAACCCTACAAATATCATATTAAATTTTTATCACTCTTATTTAGACTTCAGGGTGTTGTTAATAGGTATCGTACTCATTATTTTGAAGGTACCCTAAGTCAAACCATATACATACCAAATTAAAATTTTGAATTGTTATTTGAATCCGTAATCAAATATCCAAGATATTACTGTCAAACCCTAACTTTGACTTAAGGTTAAAAACATAATTTAGCTTGGCAAATAAGTAAACTTGTGTTTCACATGATATTTTTGAACATTTAGAACCTAAAAAGGTATGTTTTGATAATCAAATAAGCTTACTTGAAAGGTGGGACCTATAGAGGGTTAAAAAGCTTTACTTCGGACTTAAAACTGCATTTTGTGTCAAAAGTATCGATACTTGTTCAATACTTGTTCATGAAGAATCGATACATGTAAACCCAAAACAAAAGTATTGATACCTACCTTAAAATTATTGATACTCATGTTGTAGATTGAAAAAAAAAGGGTAAAATGGAATTTTTACCATTATTTTAAAGCTCTAAAACTCTAGAATGGTTCCCTAAGTGAGAAATAAAAACTTTCTTTCTCTAGTATCATCCTTTCTTTTCTCTTTTCACTCTGTACTCTTTCTTATCTTCTTAAGCTATTTGAAACATTCAAAAGTTAGATTCGAGTTTAGAATATCGTTTTAAGCACTCCTAAACATAAAGTTTCACTGTATAAAACATTTAATCCTTGGGTTTTTATTTCCAAAATTTATGACTTATTAAAATTTCATTTCTCTTTCTAAAACTTAGGTTTTTGGAGTTGTTTTGGTACTTTCAAGCTTACCAAGGTAAAGTTGCTATAAACCCTAGCTAGTTGAAGTATAACTCATAATGAGGTTATTTTTTAGCCAATGATTTTTGGATTAGATACTAAGAAAAGAAATTTAGGAATAGGTAAATGGATATTTGTGAAGGTCAAGAACAAGAAATGAGATGTTAATAATAAATTATACATGGACAAGTGTTGTTGGAGAAATTGGTATTTTGGAAAGGTCGAGTTGTTATTGAAAGGTGCTAGAGAAAAGGCATGCTTCAAATAGGTGAGTGGTTGTGGCATTTTCAAAGTATTTTGATATATCTATACGAAAGCATGTTTGAAAAATAGCATTGGGAATGCTTTTGACAAAATATGAATGAATGATGATTGCTTATCATGTTGTGAACATGGTTTTAAAAGTTATCTATGATATTTTATGTATATTCGTATATGTATAAAATGGTTTTATAGGGAACAAACCTTTCAAAGTGTTACTCTTCAAAATGTGAATTGAGTTTGGATTGTGTATATATTAGATTTCATACCTTTGCATGACTTGAGCTAATGTTAATTGTGATACATGTTCTTAGTATGTTTAGAACTTTAGTTATTTAGCTTGTGAGCTATAATATGATGTAAATGAATTGCCATTGCAATTATATACTATTAGTATGTTTAGTATGCTCATCTTTGGTTCATATGCTCCAACATATTTTAAGTGCATTATTACTATGATCTACATGTCCATAATATGTTTTGAACATCAGCATCATTATGGGTTACATGTCCCTAGCATATTTTGACGACTTACATATTCCTAACATGTTTCGTTACGTGCCTCATCACATTTTGTACATGCCACCACATGTTTAGTTTACATGTTATAACATGTTTCAGAATTCTTAATTGGCATCCCACATGTTACATAAAGCATGGAGCATAAGTTCTTAATAATACAATCTTGGTGTATACAGTGGAATGAATGAGTGATGATGCATATGTTATGTAAATGATCTAAGGATTTGACATTAAGCATGTAGTTTGATTGAACTAATGTTCGAAATTTAGTTGGTGGGCCAATGGTTAATATCTTTTTTTTTGTTTTGGTGTTAGAAATGTTGGAAATTTGGAAACAGTGGAGAAAATATCAATATTTACGAAGAAAGTATTGATACTTGACTTACAGAATGCTTAAGAAAAGCATTCTAGATTAAAAGTATTGATACCTTTACCAAAGTATCAATACCTCGAAGGTAAAAAGTATTCTACCCAGAAAGTATCAATACCTTGACTACAAACTTGACTTATTTCACCATATGTGAAAGGTTTTGACTTCATTTATGAATGGTATACCTCCTGGACTTCTAAAAGGTTTTGTTAGGTTTATAATTTGTACTTTAATTGGTACGTTGATGTAAACTTAGATTAATCATTTGGCTTTGAAAGCAATTATACATATTTGTTTAAATATGTTTTGTAAAAACACTTCTTCGTTTAGTTTGTTCCCCTTCCCTATTTCTGCTCATCGATATTTTATATCTTGCCACATGTAAATTCTATTTTGTTTTTATATCAGTAGACCTTTAGTTGGCATCTTTGGAGAGTCGTCCTATCATCACTCTTGGTAGGTGTTCGCGGAGACTCTTAGTTAATTATGGTTACCCTCTTATGATACTTTGTTGGTCAAGTCTTCTATCAATTGGTTGTAAATATTGACAATTTTTAAATTTGGCCAATTTATGACTTTAGGTATTGTTTATGTTTCAGACTCACAAGTTATATTTATAAATGCGTACAATTATGTTGGATTGTTTGAGATGTTGAACATTACTCAAGAGTTATAATTGGTTTTATATATATAAATATACATGTTGAAATGCGTCTCCCATGCTTTGATTAATTGGTCATGACAAAAACGATTTGTTTAAAGGCTTGTTTGGGTCTTGTTGGCCATACTCATATAAACCCTTGCTCCGCTCGTGTCCTTGAAATCCGAATGTGATAAAATTGTATAAGAGCTTTAAGTTGTTTAAGTCTTTAAGTTTTTATGTTTGTCCAATGAAGTGTCGGGTCTCTATATGAAAGTTTAGTTGTGATTTGTAAACCGTGACACATTTCACAAACTGGATACCACATAAATTCTCATGTTGTTTAGAGAAACCTTCCTTGTTAACAATTATTTAATAATTGAGTATTTGAGTATAATGCTTGCTCTTATCTAGGTAAAGACTCCATGTTGGACTCGAGCAGTGGCTAGACGTACGGTTAAGCAAGATGTTTTTGTTGAGATTTCGATTAGTCCATGTGCGCCTGTAACTAGAGGCCATGGTAGGTGTGGTAGGGCCACCAGATTTGTTAAGGTAGAGACGCCTAAGGACACACTCAGGAGTGCAGCCTCCTGTGGATGAGGTAAGTGCCCAACTAGGGGTGTTACTATTAAGGACCTGGCTGTAGGATTGTAGGGGGCCAATAGAGCCATAAAGATGATGGCTAACCGGATAGATGCCATGCAGAGGCAAGTTGAGGGGCATCAAACGTAACCTTTTTTCTATCATCCCCTTCACTGGTGAGCCACCAACACCTTTTATCTTCCGTCGTTCAAATCACAGGAAAAAGCTCCTAATACAACACTTTACCAAACTCCTAGATCCCAAACACCTTTCAATCAAAACCTCAAAACCCATCAATTAAACTCCTTCTCATCCCTTTGCCTCTAAGTTCCTTTTTTGGTATGTTTATAGTCAGTATTTGTTTATTTATTTATGAATGCTCTACGTTGTGGGCTCATATTGAACTTTTTAGGCGCTTGTGTGATTTAAAGTTGTTTTGATTTTTTTTATTCCTTTTATTTTCCTGGTTATAAGAGTTGTGAAATCTGGCTATGGAATCATGTTTGTAAATGAAGGCCATGTACAAGGGAGGACTTGTGAGTATAGGTGTTGGGTGTTCATAAACAAAAATTGTCTTGTATAATTGGGTATTTAACAAATTTGAATAATTAATGAATAGTGCTATACTAATAGTATTCAATTTTATAACATATTTTACAATTTTATACTAATTTTAATAAAATTCAGATATCATGATATTTAAACAGTTTCGATGTCTAATACCTAAAAATAATGGATATCCTACCCATTTACATCCCTACAAATATGTTTATCTTAGAATTAAGACCAACAACTTTTCTATCATCTAGTACAAGTGCCCTAAGAACTCTCTCTCCAATAATAAAGAGGTGTTCCAATCGAGAACTTATGTATTTCCTTTTTTCTAATAGCGTTGTCTCCTAAAATATAAATGATTATCAAAATAATGCTCAAATTTAGATTAATTTAAATTAATTTATGTATTTTTTTAAAAAGAAAAATTCAAATACAATCTTTTTGAAAAATACATGTAACAACAATTAAATTAAATAACTGATACAATTTATACTATTTTTTAATGCATGAATTATTACGGTTTGTACACTTGGAGAGCCCTTTGCGTAGAGAATCGATCCCAGTAGTACTTGTACTACATAAAAGATTAATTGTAATTAATCTCCCTGGTCTCGACGTCTGCCTTGACATCAAGGCTACAAGAGCTAGCTGAGGAAGAGAAAGATTATTGGCACTTTATGGCACCTTAACACATGGTTGTCACAGTTGAGCAACTAAACGTGAACCACATTGCTCAACGTCTGAAATTTGACCTTCTACCCTAGCTTAATTCATTAATTATAGTACCTATTCCTTTGGGTACAAATTACTATTGGTGATCTTAACTTTTGTGCTCATATACTAGGTGGAGAAACTTGTTAGATATAATTCCATGGATCAGAATGAAGTTAAATTTATTAATGGAGGTCCATCTATACATGTTATTTATTTTGCATGCATAACTTTTCAAAATTTTTGCATCGTATATTTGTTATTTGTTCTATATTTATCTCATTCAATTCTGCATGGCAGTGATAAAATTCATAAATTAACCAAATATAAAAAGTAAATATATTTTATTGTTTATATTTGGATAGTAAATGTCCTTGGCTTTAAAATTTTTCAATTAACTAATACCATCACGAGGTTGTATCTTTTCTTAATCAGTGGGAACAAACAAACTACTACTAGCTCAGTGCCTTTGGCTGTAAAAGAAGGACGTCTATGTGTGGTCTTCCAAGTAAAGACATGATGAAGTGGGATTGTCGTTGACCAAATTTTGCCTCTTTTGGCAGTCGATCGGTTTTAAATCTTTTTGTCTAGATTGGCAGTCTTTTTGTCTGGATCAATTGCTTTTGCACATTGCATATAGCCGGGATTGAGTTCTTCTGAATTGTGCATGAATGTAAACCAATGTAAGGCAAGTGTTGCAAAAGCAAACATGATGAGCGAAAATTGCAGCAAAAAAAGGGTTCAATCAAAGGAATCTTTTTGAGAGGATAAAGAAATCTTAGGTTGCTTGGCATCTTTTCAAAAGCAGGATCATCTCCTGCCAGGCTCTCTATGATACTACCTTTTCTTGTTTGTGTTTTTTGATAATGAAATAAGGGAAAAAAAACGTGCAGGTCGATCTAATCATTTAAAAGAATCTTTGGACGCAATAGAAAAAAAAAATCTTAAAAAGAATGTTCAAAAGGAAATCTAATAGAAAATTTTACATATCTCATATGTTGAAGATTAAATTTAGATGTATTAATCTACTCAGAAAATGTCGGCAACCAGACATGAAGTAAGGTTTACTCATGAACAGCCAAAACCTTCATGAAATCCCATGATGTCATGCATGTTGTCTAAAATATTGCTAGTTAAAGGATTTGATCTCCAAATATCTGTGAGAAGAAACTGTCAAAGCTTAAGTTGCGATTATATATACATATATGTATATTGAAAGGTTGCTAACTTAGATTCCTTGATCAATTGTGAATAAATTATTACAAATGCGATGCTGGCAACTGAATTTCCAGGATTTGATTTGATATCTTTGTGACTTAATAGTTGGCATACAGGTCAATCTATGTTGTTGCATATAAATTCAGGAAAAGGTCACCTGACTCTGGCCATCTCGAGCGAAGTAAGACCAATAGGTTGCCATCTTACTTCAGAATCAAGCCATTTGCAGTTTAAAATGTTGCAAGGAATAGGATCCCTTGATCTTCGGTGGATGATGCCATCGTTTCCAATATTTCATAATGAGTACATCATGGTCTTCCAATGCAAAATTACAACCTTCCAACTAGAATTGTTCTTTTTACTTTTCAAGATTTATAAAGCATTCATTGTTTCTGATGTTAAGAACAGTCACCGGGCAATCACGATTGTCTCTATAGCTGTTTACAGGCTGGTTCTGTTCATATTTCTTTAGCGCAGTCAAGGGATCGAAGTTATCACCATGACCATACACATGGTGATTGTTAACAAATAAACTTGAATGTTATGGAAAACTTGAGGAGTCCAACAAAACATAAAACACAAACCCAACCCAACTCAACAGTTAAGGCTTCAACCCAAGATTGAATTGAACATTGCAAGCTGAGAAAACTATTGCTAGAGTAGCTGAGGGCCCATGGACAACCCCCTGTCCAAGATTTATTGATTTAGGCAATACTTTCGGCCGGACGACCTTAACCCAATGTCCGAAACAAGTTCCCAGAGCCTATCCTTAATTTAAACATGGGCTTTCAGCCAGATGAAATCGTCTGAGGCCTAGATAAATCAGCCCAACTCAAGCAGGCCCATGTATCTTTTCAATTTCGAAGAAAGAAAAAAAAAAAGATACCATCAGACCTGTCGATTCATCTCATATTTAAATAAGATATTAATAAATATGAAAATAACACGATCAGTTACACGATCAAGTTCTCAAACATGCTCATAAATATACTTATTACACATGCTACATATGGTGATGTGATTAACAGGCATACTCAACATGTCAACTTAAATTATTTATGGGACGTCACAATTAAATGTAATAAACTCCTTTAAATACAATTAACACAAAACATCTCCATATATTAAAAGTAATTACCTCTAAATGCGTTAATTGGTTGACACTTGCATAGCCTAATTGTTTGGCTTGATTTGCATTGAATTGTCCTCGAGACATGTATGGTATTTTGTTATTTGTTATTCCTATTCTGTTTGACACATGGTGAATTGATTTAGATTGAATTGTCTATAGGACATGTGTAGTATTTTATTATTTGTTGAAGCTCTTTGTTTGATTTTTTTACTGATGAGGTTTTGGGTATTTTGGAAAATGTTAACGGTGATTTTGTCTGTTTATGTTTACTTCCTTATTTTTGCTTGGATTATTTTTGGTGTTTTGCAAAAATATTTTGAGCTTTGTTGTCTTCACAATGGTAGGGGTTTTATTGGGTTTTGGTATTTTAGAGAATGTTGAGGATTTCTTGGTCTTTTTGTCTTGACTTTCTCCTTTATGTAACCAATATTGTTGTCTTCTCAAAATGTTACATGGGCATTTTTGTCTTTTAAGGAGGTAACGGTTTTTATGGACTTTTCGACATTTTACAATATGATAGGGGTATTATGGTTTGTTCACATGAACTCTCTTCCTTTTTGTTAAGGATATGAAGTTTAATTTTCAACGAATTCTTGATTTATTTTGTGTATTTCTATTTGAATAAATTGTCTTATTTTAGTAGTTTTATGCTTTTGCATATGTTTTAATGTCACTATATTCACAAGTAAGTTTAGTTAAGAAAACTTTCATACCTATTAAATACTAGAATTTCTCCAACATATTTGTGATTCATTTTCCCTATTGCTTTTGTATTGACAACTACCCTTCATAATGTTACTCTTAATATCAAATGTGGTTGGACTTCTAAGACTGATAACTAAAGTTGAATAAGTTCGGTTGAACCACACAACAAATGATGTTGACCTAAGGTAAATAATAATACTAATAATTATATTGATGAGCTAAGGGAAAGGGGTAATGGACCGCCACCCCTCAATTTTTAATTTTTTATATCATATATATAAAAGTTAAGATATATATTTTTGTCACCTTTAATTAAATAAATAAAAATTTTTTGAACAGTGATAAGCTTCCTAGTAAAACCATTAATTGGTTTAGGTTTGATTTCTCTTGAGCTCAAATTCTAAAATTTTTTTCTCTTTTTTTTTTTTGCTGGCTAGACTTGTTTTTTATTATGCTTCTTTTCCCCTTTGTTTTTTTTTTTGTTATGCTTTTTAACAACATATCATTGTTATCTGTGTCTCACAATCACTCCTCACACACCATTGAGATATTTTTTCAAATTTAATTAAATGATATTTTAATTTTCTTTTCTCTTCTCACTCAATTCCCATGAATTTTTAAAATGAAAGGTTATGTCATATAATAAAAAGTTATCTTAACTCAAAGGTTATGTCACAAAGAGTGACATGATATGATTATTGGATTGTAGGTATGTTTTTCATATGAATAGTTATGTCTTTGGTAAAGTAACATATTGGAAAAACACCTTTGAATCCTAAAGATATGAAACTATTAGAAAAACACTATAGCTCAAAAGTTTGTATATGAAAAATTATCTTTTCATATTATAGCTTAAAGGTTATGTCTTATGGAATAAATGGTTGTTCTTTTATAAGGTGATTATTAAATCAATACTTTTATCCAAAGATTATATCTTAAAAAACGTAAAGGTATTTTTAAAATAAAGAAGTGCCTAGATGAAAGGGTTGTGTTTTTAAAGAAGAGGCATTTACAAACCTATATAAAGGACTCGCTGCCAACAATTTTGACACACCAAAAGCAAATAAGATATTAACAAAAAAATCAACACCAATACAAGTGTTATGTTCTAAAATTAAACATAAACACATGAGTTCCCATCATTTATCAAAGAAATCTAAATTCCTTATAATCTACTTGCTATAGAAAGTAGGTTTTAAGGCCGAATAACTTTGCAACCCCTAGGGTGTTTCTAGCAGTCTACTTTCATAAAGTGTAAAGATGTTAGACATTGGCTTCATTGTATCTTTATGGTTATTCCCATAATTTTCCTTTTGCATACCGAATGATGAAGGTGAAATAAATTTTAAAGATAACGTTTATTAAAACAACTTGCCTTAAAGTCAATTTTGTCAACTCTTTGAATTCTATCAAAACCACATTTGCACCAACAATTTTAAGACTTATGTTTCGTGGTGTTGGAATTCAATGACTTCCCTAAAAAAGATATACCAACATCATCAAGCGAGTGATAACTCTATGATATAGAGTTATTTTGCCACATTTTGATTATTAAAAATAGCTAAGTCTTTATATTAAAAGCCCTTATTTGAGCTATCATTGATTTAGTCCTTGTTTTGAAGGTGTGTAAGTGCACAAAACTTCGTGCAGGTGAACCAAGCAAGGATAATTAAGTGTAGAATTTTTTGAATATGTTGCAGTATTTTGATCATCACTCTACTTACAGAACTCCAAATGAGGTAATTCTTCAACCACTAGAAAGATAAGAGTACGGCTAAAACTCTATTGTTACTGCTTCACCTAGTTCTGATTGGATCATGGTCAAAATCCTTGTTGAAATTAGAGCACTGCAGCAATCTACATAGACTGATTATGATGCAGTATTTTATGTAGATCTTTCAATTAAAAAGTACAAATGATGTGAATCTTAAATCATTGGAAAGTTAAGAGATAGTGCTACACTTTTTATGTTTATTAGTTGCCCAATTCAGTCTAGAAGAAGGCAAAAGTTGCATAAAAAAAATGAAGAAATGCAATAAAGACTGCATAAGAGAGGAGTACCATAGTGGGACCAGAGAGTAAAGCGCTGCAGCACCCAAGAGACAAGGCTGTAGCACTCGATGAGCTACCAAAAATCTATTTTTGATGGGATTTTGAAAACCAGGGCTTTTAGAGCTATTTAAAGGGCCTTTTTCAGAAATTTTGAAAGGAAGAGGCAGCAAACAATTTCTCTGGGAAAAAAGAGTCAAAAACAAAGCAACAAAGTAAGAGAATTTGAGGGAGAATTAGGATCACAAAGCTTCAACTATTAGTTTTCTCTCCCTACTTTTGTATTCTTCTTATTTTCTTGACTTGGATTAATAGCTAATTTTCTTTGGATGAAGTTTTTATTAGATATTATGAGCAAAACTATTTTTCTAGGATCATGGTGAATTTCAACATGTAATTTGAATATTTGTTTCACTTTTATTTACTATGGACAAGTATAGTTTTGCTTATTCAAATATGCTCTTAATGCTTTTGATTGTTTGGCTAACAATTAACTCATTTGTGAATCTAATTACGACTTGACAGAGAGATTTTAGATTGAACTAAGATTTGAATATTGTATGTTCATGTCACTTAGCTTATCTAATTTACGATTCAAGTAGACATATGCCAATTGTCATGCATAGCCAAATTAGAACACTAGCTTAATAAACCTTATGTAATTGATTCCTACAGACATATAGTGACCCAATTAAGTTAAGTATTTGTGCAAGTATCTCAATAAAGACTTGTACATAGTTTTAGATTTTAGGTTAGTAAAACCACCCATGAATGTAAATAACAAGAGAAAATAGTATCAATAAAGTGTTAATTGAACCCATAATCCTGGAATTTAATTTATTGCCTTTCTCAGCTGAATTTTTAGTTTTTGTTAATTAATTTAATGTTTGCTTTAAGTTAGTTTTAATTAATTTTCTAAAAAAATAATTATTTGAATAAGATTAGTTTGTCGTAATTTGAATACTTAGTGAAGATTTAGGAACAAATTTTTATAGGATACGATTTTGGACTTATTATCTATATTACTTGTTCAATACGTATACTTGCATATGTAAAATCAACAACAAGTTTTTTGCACTATTACTGGGGATTTGTGTTTCCTATTTATTTTGCTAATATTAATGTTTAATAGATTAATCTTAATTTGAGTTTTTCTTCTTTATTTTGCAGACACTTTTGATTAAGGTAATAAATTATTATAACTATCAATGGTGATCTAAACAATTTGTGCCTAAGAGGGTTGCTAGTGATTATGATTTAAATATCAGTGCTTTAACCGTCCAAGTAGATGCTTATCTCAAAGAATTGACAATTGAGGTGCTAATATTTTCAGAGTTCTTTTGTGACATGCGAGCTTTGTGCAAATAGGCATTCAAGTGATTACTGTCCAACTTATTATGAATCAATGCAATTTGATGAAACCTTTAATGGGCAGCAAAACAATTCATACTCTAACAATTACAACTTAGGGTAGAATCATCTAAATTTTTCATAGAGCAATAATCAGGGTTTTACATATTTATCACAACTTGTTTTCCATAATGGTTTTCAATTACAAATTAAAGCCACTATACCTAAGAAGAAGCCAACTTTGGAAGAGATGTTAATGCAATACATGGCCAGGAATAATGTATACATGGCAAATATGGATGCAATCATTGAAAATAACAAAGCTTCAATAAGAAATATTGAGACATATGTGAGTTAACTTATTAATGACATCAACAATAGATCTTAGGAAACTTTTCCAAATGACACTGAGCAAAAATATGGTAAGCATTTTGATAAGGTAAATGGAAAGAATGTGGTAGATGATGGAGATAAAATTGATCGAGAAAATAGTTCTAACAATCAAGTTCAAGATGAAGAAGTTAAGCAAAAGGAAGAAGTATTTACACCATTATAAGTCAAGCCATTTGTGCCTTTCATTCCTTTTTTGGATATAGTTAATTAGTTACCTAAGGAGTCTGTTGATATGAAAAATTTAAAGAAACTCCTTGAAGCTTGTTTGGTTCGAGATGTAACAACAAAAGACTAGACTAAAGAATTCACAAATGTTACACATGTTTTTAAGGCTACACCAAAAGTGCATTATTCCAAAAGAACTCAATTTGAGAAGTTAGGTAAAAGTTAGCTTATTCCACCATTTATTGTTGAGCAAGCACCAAATCTTAAGTTAAAGCCACAACAACCTCATTTTAGGCGGAGGCTACTTTCACACCTCAAGTTTTTTCTATGTAAACTCAAACCTGTTTAAAGGGTGATAGAAGACCTCAACCAAAGTCAAGCTACTGACAATAAAAAAACACTTCTCAGAAGGCAACCCAAGTTATATCTTTTTATATTTAGTTGTTATTCTAGTTAGTTTTTGTTTTTTCTGTTTAAATAAGTAGTTATAACCTTTTCCTAGCTTGTTTTGTTGAATATGTAAGTTTGGAAAGCATGAATCTGAGGAGAAAGAAAATTAAAACTTTCAATGCAGTGCCACCATTGATAGGGGAGTTTATTTTCTTATCCTTTTTTAGCTTTTCACATTGAGGATAATGTGCAATTTAAGTTTGGGGGAGGCTTTTATTGTTATTAGTTTTTGTGATGATTTTAGGTTCGTTTATTTTTTGTTAAAATTTTTTTTTTCATCATTTAGTTTTATGCATACTTTAAGATTTTGAACTAAAGTTAGTGGTGCCAATTTATTTGATTACCTATCTAATGATGATAACCAATTATCTTGTTAATCTTTTGCTCATATTAAGCTTGAATATTGTTTGGGTATTATGTGAATTCTTATGCTTAGTATCATGATAGGATGAGATTTCCAGACTTGAACACTATATCTCTTGCATTGAAGTATTATGTACCTTTAAAGAAAGCTCATGTAAATGTAAATTTTTTATTAGATATTATAGCTAAACTAACCAATTATCTTGTTAATCTTTTGCTCATATTAAGCATGAATATTGTTTGAGTGTTATGTGAATTCTTATTCTTAGTATCATGATAGGATTAGATTTCCATACTTGAGCATTATATCTCTTGCATTGAAGTATTATGTACTTTCAAAGAAAGCTTAGGTAAATGTAAATTTTTTAAATCATGTTTGGAGTTTTAGAATTTGTTGGACTCTTCCTTGAGGCAAAATCCTAAGCTATACTTAGTTAGGGAGATGACTTAGGCCATCTTTAAACCGATTGAGCCTTTCAAGCTAACCTAGTTACAGTTTTATCCCTAGTATACCCTTTTGAGCTTAAATTATCCTTTTCTTTGATTAAACACATGAAAAAAAATTAGTCTAGCCTTTGAGAAATTTTCTAATTTTACATCACTCCTAAGTATATATATTGTTTCAGGAAATATATGTTGAGCTATTTGATGAAAAAAGTGAACAAAACGAAGTGCACCAAAAAATGCAAAATATTTGTGAAGAATTCATCCCACTACAAATGAAAATAACAAGTTTGACGGTGTTGAATTGAGAATATAAAAAATGTTTGATGAATGAAAAGTGAAAGGAAAAGAAAAAGGTGTACTCGGTGAAGAAAAATAATATAGGTCCTAGAACAATTATGTGCTTTAGGTGATTTGAGCTACATATGGTCCCATGTCTTACCTTGATCCTAACCAAACATTACAAGTTAAATAAAGTCCTAAAGATCCTTATTTAAGTGCTAGCCTACATTAGTGGAGAGGAAGATGAAAAGCAAACATATGAAACTGTAAACTAATTTGAAGTTTCCATGAGCAAAAACTTATCCGGAGTGTGTGATATTCATTGTAAGAGATTTCACACACACACGGGAATCCATTTGAAAATGAGCTTGCATTTGAATATAATGTGAACTTTGATAATATTTGTGCTTAACTTTGAGTTTGGAAATGAGATAATTTATAAGGAAATTAAAGGTAATAAGGACTTAGTGCAACTTACTCCTAATTTGATGTTTTTAACTATGTTATGTTATTTTTATCTTAAGTTTTGCTCGAGGACTAGCAAAATAGTAAGTTTGGGGATGTGATAACTTTATGATACAAACTTATTTTGCCACATTTTTATTAGTATAAATAGCTAAGTTCTAGTGTTTTAAAGTTATTTTAGGTAGTTTTTATGCTTTTCGTTATTAAGGTCAATGCATGTTGGAATATTTTAATTTTAGTAATTTTAGCTCATTTTTATGTTAAAAGTCCTAATTTGAGATATCACTAATTTAGTCATTATTTTGAAGGTGTGTAAGTGCATAAAACTTCGTGTAGGTGAACCAAGTAAGAATAATTAAGTGTACGATTTTTTGAATATGTTGCAGTATTTGACCATAACTCTATTTACAGAACTTCAAATGAGATGATTCTTTGACCATAGGAAAGATAAAAGGTGGGGCTAAGCCTTTGATGTTTACCAATGTGCCCAGTTCAAATTGAATCATGGTCAAAATCCTTGTTGAAGTGGAGCACTGTAGCAATCCACATAGACTAAACATGATGCGGTATTTTGAACATATCTTTCAATTAAGAAGTTAAAATGATATGATTCTTAAATCATTGGAAATTTAAGAGATAGGACGACAACTGTTATTTTTATCACTTTGCCCAATTCAATATGGAAAAATGTGAAAACTGCATTACAAGATGAAATAGTGAAGTAGAGACAATGTTTTTTCCTAGCATTTAAGTCGTTGTGGTAGACGGGGAATAGCCAAGCCAGAATAAAATATTTTAAAGACAACATAAGAAAGGAGCACCATAGTGCCACCCTAGAGTAAGGCGTCGTGGTGCCCAAAAGACAAGGCTGTGGCACTCAACATCTTAACAAAAATCTATTTTTGATGAGATTTTGAGGGCTTTTGGAGTCTATTTAAAGGGCCTTTTTTTAGAGGTTTTGGGGGGAAGAAGCAGCAAACAATTTCTTGAAAAAATAAAAATAAAAAACAAAGCAAGAAGGTAGATTTTCTCTCTTTCTTTTTGTGTTTTTCTTATTTTCTTAACTTGGATTAATGGCTAATTTTCTTTGGATGAAGTTTTTATTACATATTATGAACTAAACTATTTTTTAAGATTATGGTAGATTTTAACATGTAATTTGAATATTTGTTTCTCTTTTATTTACTATGAATGGGTATAGTTTTACTTATTCAAATATGCTCTTAATGTTTTTGATTGTCTGACCAATAATTAACTAATTTGTAAATCTAATTGAGACTCGGTAGAGAGATTTTAAATTGGACTAAGATTTGAATAGTGTATATCCACGTCACTTAGCTGATTTGATTAGCGATTCAGGTAGACATACACTAATTACCATACATAACCAAATTAGAATACTAGCTTAATGAATTTTATTTAGTTGATTCCTATACATATATAGTGACCCAATTAAGTTAGGTATTTGTGCAAGTATCTTAACAGAGACTTGTACATAACTTTAGATTCTAAGTTAGTAGAACCACCCATGAATGTAAATAATAAGAGAAACTAGTATCAAATGAAGTGTTGAATGAACTCATAATCCTAATATTTAATTTATTGCCTTGCTCAGGTGAATTTTTAGTTTCTATTAATTAATTTAGTGTTTGCTTTAAGTTAGTTTTAATTAATTTTCTAAAAAAAATTATCTACTTGAATAAGATTAGTTTATCATAATTTTAATACTTTGTGAAGATTTAGGAACAACTCTTTGTGGGATATGATTCTAGACTTACTATTATATTCATATGCGATCTTGATATGGATAAGGTTATTGTTCCGTTTTCTATAATTGGCATACATCTCTCATCATAGAGAAACACTAAGAAAACTCTTAAGTATAAGAAAAAAAAGATATCCCTCAAGGATCTTAGTAATCATCTTCGAGTAAAAGAAGATTATTGCAACCAAGATGAAGTCACAAACAAGATGAAAAGGATAAAGATCCTAAAGTAAACCATCTTGAGGAGATAAAGGTCCATGTGATGGAAGACACAAGGAGTGGACATGTGACATACCTATTATACATTATGATATAATGATGTCAACATATAAATACAACCATGGTCCATGTGATAGGCGGACATGTAGCATTCCTATTATACATTAAGGTCCACGTGGTAAGTGGGCATGCGATATTCTTATAATACATGAAAGTATAATGGTGTGATAACTCTATCATATAGAGTTATTTGAGCTTAATTTTAATAGTAATTTATCTTAATTCTTGTAGTAATGCATAAAAATTAATAAATTTTATTTAAATTATTTTAAATTGATTAATTTAGGTGAGTCAATCTAATCTTAACTAATTTTATATTTAATTTGGTGTTAATGTGATTAAGGTAGGTTGTTATTAATTTAGTTGTACTTTTGTAGGTGTTTAATAAAGGAAGATATTTTATAGAAGATGGGGAGCAATTTTAAGGTGCAGACTTCCACTGCATATGTTTCGATATTTCGATCATAACTCTCTCTACAGAGCTCCATATGAGATGATTCTTCAACCATTGGAAAGATAAGAGAAAACTCTACAACTTTCTTATTTAAAACTTTTCCAGCTCAGCCTGAAAAGTGGTCAAAAATCTTGTCAAAGATGAAACACTATAGCAGTCCCAGAGCAATTATGATTTTTGCTAATTAATTGGTCGAGACCACAGCTTTGGTGGAGGTAGGGCGTGGCTCAAGTAGTTTGATAAGGAAATCTTGGTTGAAATTAAATTCTTTATTCACCTAACTTGGCCTAACTTCAAAGCCTTATAAAAACAACATTTTGTAGGATTTTTAAACAGAACAACGAAACACTAGATTGATAGTTGAGAATCAAGTCGCAAAATCATTGAAGCTGAAAAAAATTTAAAAGATTCAAGAAGATTTGGAAGATCAAGATTATAAATTCTTGGGTTATATCATCTTTTTTCTATTCTCATATTTTTTTCTTAGTTTGATATGAATGTTTATACTTAATTTGATGATGATGTGTGACTTGATAAGGAGCTAAATTATTTATCTAATATTATGATTGAACTCAATATGTAGTCTGATTTATTTATCTCTCTATTACTTATATTTGATGGGTTTAAGTTGTTTATTCTATTCTGTTCTTAATGCTTCTAACTGTTTGGCCACTGATTGGAAACCTAGATTAAACCTTGACGAAGGAGATTTAGGTAAACCTTAAATAGAATAACGTATGATCGAATACACTTAGTTGATTAGGTGATTTAATTTACAGATAGGGTAGATATATACTTATAATTCATACACAGCTAGGAGCCAAACATAGTCAGAATTAGAGCATGAACTTAATACATTTTTTTTCAATTTAATTTGTATAAATATATAGTAAATTAATTAGAAGATGTATTTTTATGAAAAACTAGACAGAGATGTGTAAATAAATTAGAACTCTAGGTTAACAACTTAATCTATTAAACTAAGTTAAGAGAGAGAGACAATCAGATGAAATATTGAGAAACATCATAATCTTAGGTCTGGTAGTCACTCGAATTTAATAAAGTAAATTTGCTAATAAATTTTAGTTTAGTTTTATTTTTAGTGTATTAGTTTATTAGTTTTAATTTTAATTTAATTGTTTGGATAAGATTAAGGTTTATCAATTTTAGTGCTTAACAATAGGAATTAAAACAATTCTCTATGAGAATGATATTCTAATTTATCACTATATTACTTGTTAACAACACGTGCACTTGCGTGAGACATCAACAATGCCAATATGTAAATTTAACATTTTAGTGTATGGTGCATTTCTATTTTATCATTGAAGGCATAATGGTGTAATATAAATATTCAATATCTTTGACATGGCATTCCTATTGTGCAATAAAACCACAATGGTGCTTGTGTGAGCATATACCTTGATGCGATAATTGGACATTTCGATTGTACGTTAAGGTACAATGGTGTCAATTAAGAAAGAATGGAATATGTGTAAGCTTGTAAAGTCTTTATATGGATTAGAATAAGCATTTAAACAACGGCATCAAAGTTTGATGAGGTTGTGTTAGATAATGGCTACAAGATCAATCGATCTGACAAATATGTCTGGAGTAAGTTCCAACTGTCATCATTTATGTATATGTGGATGACATGTTAACCTTGGTACCAATTTTGAAACAAGTGGAATACACTAAAAGGTTCTCGTCAAAGAATTTTGACATGAAAGATATAAGTGTGGCAGATGTTATTCTTAGTATAAGAATAGTAAAAGATAATAGTGACCTAACATTGTCTCAATCTCATTACATTCAAAAGATTGTAATGAAGTATGGTAAGTCAAATTGTACACAATGTTTATGCTTTATGATTCTAATATAAGGCTAGTACCGAACAAAGAAAAGCCAATTGCACAAAATGAATATGCAAGGATGATTGGATGCCTAATGTATGCAATGATGTGTACAAGTCAAATATTGCATTTGTGGTTGGGATGCTAAGTCGGTTTACAAGTATCTAAGTAAAGAACATTGGTATGCTGTTCTTAGAGTTTTAAGATACTTAAAGACTGCAACAAATTATGACATTTGTTATTTAGGTTTTCCTTTATTTTTAAAAAGGTATAAAGATGCTAGTTAGAACTCAAAAAGAATGGATCATACTTTTATAACTGGTTGAATTTGTATAATTGGTGGGGATTTGTTTCTTTGGGTTTTAAAAAACAATCTTATTAAGTAAACTCCACCATGATGACTGAATTTATAGGATTAACATATGCCATCCAAGAAGTGAAATGGTCGAGGAATTTACTTTATGAAATTTTTTTGTCACCTAAACTAATGGCATTAATCTTGATATATTGTGACAATAAAGTAATGGTTAAAAAGGCATATAATCAGACATACAATGAAAAAAGTCGATATATTGGACTTCGACATGTATAGCATTGTAACACAAAGAATTAGTGATGATATAGTCTCTACAATATATGTGAGGTCTTATGAAAATTTAGTAGATCCATTTACCAAAGGTCTAAAAAAAGACTTGGTAATAAGGGCCTCAAGAAGGATGGGAATGAAGCTTATCAACTAAATCTCCAATGGTTGAGAGCTCACCTCGACACTTGCAACTAACTTGCAAGTCTTGAGTACTGACCATTCTACCACATGGTGATTGCAAGTATTAATTTATATTTTCCATCCCGAGGTGTATAGTGCGTAGTTTTCGTAATGTGTAAGGTAAGGTTGAACAAAAGTTCTTAATAGACCTATAACATGTACATGTTGAAGTACTATAATTATGTAGTACTTTCAATAAAGGCTACCTATGTGAGTGGAATTGTGGCTGCTTCTAGGAGCTAAAGGCTTGACTCTGATAGCATCCATGAATGGACGTAAAACACAAGGCCATAAAAAACACGTTGGTAAAACTAGATACAAATTGAGAAAGGAAAATTGTGTGTGTTTAGTGGCCCCAACTAGTCAAATGAAGAATCGATGGTTTAATGCTTGGTCAACTACTTAATTCAAACTAGAACCAACCACACTCACCAAGTGAAGGTTCAAATCTATGGGATGCCTTCATTTATGTACAAGATTCCCTAAGTTGTTGGTATTTGGAAATTTTGAAAATGGTGGGGGATTGTTGGTGTATTTCCAAGATTAAAGGTTATATTGTATAATGAAAAGCTATCTTAGCTCAAAGGTTATGTCACAAAGAGTGGCATAGTGTAACTACTGGGTTATAGGTGAGTTTTTTATGTGAATAGTTATGTCTTTTGGCAAAGTGACATATTGGAAAAACACCTTTGAATCCAAAGGTTATGAAACAATTGGAAATACCATAGCTCAAAAGTTTGGATACAAAAAGTTATCTTTTCATGTTTTAGCTTAAAGATTATGACTTATGGAATGAATGGTTTTCCTTTCATAAGGTGATTATTAAAACAATATTTTTATCTAAGGATTATGTTTTACAAAATGAAAAGATATCTTTAAGATAAAAAGGTGCTTTGATGAAAGGATTGTGCCCTTGAAGAAAACACATTCACAAGCCTATATACAAGACTTGCTGCCAAACATTTTGACAAATTAAAAACAAATAAAATATTAGCAGAAAGATCAAGAGCAATACAAGTGTTATATTTTGTAATTAAACATACACACTTGAGTTCTCATCATCTATAAAAGGAATATAAATTCCTTATAATCTACTTGGGGTAGAAAGTAGGTTTTAAAGCCGAACAACTTTGCAAACCCTTGGGAGTATTTAGCGGTCTACTCTTATAAAGTGTAAACATGAAGTTAGACATTGACTTTATTGTATCCCTAAAGCTATTCGCATAATTTTTCTTTTGCATAAAGAATAACGAGGGCGAAATAAGTCTTAAAAAAAATATCTATTGAAAAGACTCATCTTAAAGTCAATTTTGCCAATTCCTTGAATTCCATCTAAACTCCATTTGCACCAATAAAAACAACCACTACTTCCTCTAATCAAAATCTGATGTTTTTATGCCTTTCCCTCCCCTTCTTTTTTTCACTCACTTTTTCTTTTTTTAGAGTTTTTTTTCTTTTGTTGCTTATTTTCTTTTTAGAATTTTTTTCGTCTTTTGATTATTTCTTTCCCTTGCTTTGAAACCACAAAACAAATATTAAAAGAAAAGTGAAAACAATATATAAATATATATATATTACTCTAAATAAACTTAAAAAAAAATTCTTTTTGTTATCTTCAATGCTGTGAAATTCATGTAAATTGAGTTAATAGAGTTGAATTTCTTACTTTGGAAACTGATTATCTTTGTTAATTAACTTCTCAAGTGATCATAAACAAACATTACACATAGCATACAAATACCGGAATAGCTTAAAGTAATTGAAATAGCTTAAGTTTAATTTATAATTAATTCTGTCTTCTATGATTTTAAACTTATATACAAAATTTTTAAAATCAATTATTTTTAAAATTTACAAGCTCACTACGTAATGGGTACTCTTCTAGTATATTTAATAGAACAAAAAATCTCATGAAAATAGGTTAAAATTCTTTGTTGTACAATGTGCCAATTTGTGTAATTTTTTGGCACCCAGTGTTCTAGCAATAGGTCTAAACTTTGGATTGAAGGATATATGATGGTAAGCTTTTGGATTGTTTCTTTACATAGTGAACGATAAATTTGTGGGTCATGACTGGCCACCTATGACCTCAAAAAGGTTAAAAACCTTGACTTTTAACTTAATAACTAATCTTTTCACATAAGTAATTAATATATAAAAAAAGGAAAAAGGTGAGAATATATAATACATAATAATAAATTATATTTTCAATTGTCTTTTCTCTCATGCGACATTCTCTAAAAAAGGTAAGTGGAATATTCGAATTATTTAATTTATGTTAGGAAATATAACTTGAAAGAACAACTATAAGAAAAAGTATTTAGAGGGAGTAAGAATATCTTATTCAAGTGTGTATTTACAAATGAAGTGAGGGGACCTATTTATACACTAATAACTGTTTATCTAGATAACATTTACAAGATAAAGATAATGTTAAGGGATTGGATGGATGGATTAAATCCTAATCTTCATCCAATCTAATCTACATCTAAATCTAGATATACATAACATAAATGGGTATTCACAAAAATATTCATAACACTTTCCCGTGAATATTCATTGTACTAAGATATGCCTCGTTAAAACCTTATAAGAAAAAAACCTCAAGGAAAAAAATTTGAGTGAAAGAAAATAAGTACATAATTCTTCTCAAGAATGCACTTTTGAAATATTGCCTTATTAAAATTTTTATTAAGAAAAACCCAATGAGAAAAACCTTAATGAAGGAAAATAGTATAGTGCGTGTTTTACTCCCACTGATGACTGCATTATTTAAGATCTTTAAATGGTGCATTCCGATCTTTTGTACCAACTTTTCAAATGTTCCAATAGGAAAGGCTTTGGTGAACAAATCTACTAGATTGTCACTTGAACAAATTTGTTGAACACTAATATCACCATTTTCTTGGAGATCGTGAGTAAAGAAGAAATTTTGCGAAATATGTTTTGTTCTATCACCTTTGATATATCCTTCCTTTAATTATGCTATGCAAGTGGTATTTTTCTCATATAATGTTTATAGAATTTCCTTCTCAATTGATGTCACGTCTCATTTTGTGGAAGGATCATGACCGACACATGGACCTAGACGAGCATAATTTGTTAAGCCTAAGCAAGCCTTTCATCATAACATCCTCAAACATTCATCATCACACGTGGAAGCATGATATAACATCCATTAATGTGAGCAAATATAACATATACATTCATTAAGCTCATTATACAATTAAGGAACTTCCAACTTAATTGTATAAGCTCAAACATTTGGTATACATATATATTTGAAAAAGTGCCAATATCATAGAGCACATTAACATTATTTGTAAACAACACCCTTAGGGGTCCATGCAGGCTCTCAAGCCATCATCATAATCTTATGCATAACATTATTAATATAGAATACCAAACATGACAACATTAACATAAACATGTTCATAGTCTGTGAACATAACATAAAGTAAACATTGACTCATCAGCAGAACGTGACTGACCTTTAGGCATCAAGTAACTGCTTGGCACCTACCAAAGAATGAAGATCGGACACTAGTATTTGCAACATTGGTTGTTATCAGACGTTATCACTAATTTGTAACAAAATAAATAAGAAAATAACATGTGAGTTACAAAGACTCCGTAAGTAGATACAGGAAAAGGACAAGCTAGGGAATAAGAGTATTTCGTAACCATGTATTTATAAACTCATGTTGTTCATAACTTCCTAATCATAAAGTTCATGATACATGTCATTTAAACTCATTTAAATACCTTTTGTTTGAAAACAAACTTATATAAACCTTTATAAATCTTTTACTTTTAAAATCCTCATCAAATTCACTCAAACATCCTTTTTTATACCATATCTATCGACAAATTATTGAATGTATTAATACTTACAAGCATCTATTGATACATTGGTAAAATGTATCGATACATTTCACATAGAATGGAAATCTATTTAGAATGTATCGATACATGCTCCATATGTATCAATACTTTGAACACAGAAACCAAGTTTCAAGACAATTTCAGCATTTTTTCCATTCCTTAAGTCCTCTTACATCTCGAAAACTATCTTTAGGGCTTAGTTCTTCTCATTAAGCACATTCTCATGCCATCATAAGGTATAAACCATAAACACTACTCAAATGAACTCAACATACAACATACCATAAACATAACGATCATAATAATTTCACTAACCTTAAAACTCACACATTATGATGGTTTAACCCCTATCAACCTTGGACTGATAACGTACATCTCGATTGCACCATGGGCATTTTATGATGCATCATAAGAGTAAAGTCGTTAGTTGCACCCTGTGTGAGTGATATCAATCGCACTCTTTGAGTTCTTATACTCATAGCATGTGGTATAAGTAATGTCCTTCACATACATGTTTACTCATCTCATATGTTATATGAAATTTGCATCATATACATAATCTCATGGCATTCATCATGCTTTCTTAATCATCTCATGTAGTTTATGGAATATACATCATATACATAATCTCATGGCATTCATCCTGTTTTCTCAATCATCTCATGTAGCATATGAAATATACATCATATACATAATCTCATGGCATTTATCATGCATACTTAATCACCTCATATGGTATAGAAAATTTACGTCATATCCACAATCTTATAGTATACATCATACCAAATATGCATATTATAGAATCTATAAATAAACATTCAACATCTCGTACCCACATTAGTCTGAAGACCGGAGTAATTGAATAGACTTCAAACATAAGGTGCTTGTCCTCCCATGTTGAAAACTAATATACAGTAGAATATTTACATACATAATAGATTTATAAACAATTTGTAAACGATTGTATTAATCGTATCACAATCACTAAGAATTTATTTATTTATTTTTAAAAAAATTATTTTTTTATTTTTGAAACTCAAATCCTTTGATCAACCATTTTAGAGATATCATTTCAACATTCATACATAATCCTTTTCATAGAAATCATGCTAGTTTTACACATCAAAATAATATAAAAGTGGTGTATCCACTCACTTAGTTGGATATTCGATTCTTAGCTCAAATCACAACTTCGTTTCAATGAAATCTGTGAAGTTTTCAAGTATTCCTATCATACAATAGTCATCATAATCATTTTCTAGAATAAAAATCTCATAATAATGCTTTTAGGTACTTTCAAAACTACTAGTTTTTAGCTACACTAATTTTCTACCTAAAACCCATGCTTAGAAACCCATAAGCATTTCATTCTTACCTTAGGTAAGCTTAGATGCTTAAGAAAATTATAAAACCTTTGAACTTTAGTCATCAACAGAAAATCTAGGCAATAAAACAGTTATTTAAGTTCTAGAAATCCCAATTCAAGTGATCTAAAAGCTAAAAATGTCATCTTTTTTCATAAAAACCCAAAACTAAGTTTTAGAATCATAAAATGGAGTTTTAAGTTAAAAATAAGTTAAAAAAGCTTAAGAGTAGGGGTTTTACCTTGCAAATGCGATTGAAAGTTGCCAACCCTAAATAAATGTGATATATTTATAAGTTAGGGTGTGAAATATGTTTTTTTCCCTTTTATTTTTTTGAAATCGATGAAATGTATCGATACATTGGCCCATGTATCAATACATTTGGTTCTAGGAAATATGAATCAATACATTATTAGTATGTAATCATACATGTTCATCAGAAACCCTTTATAGGCTAAATGTATCGATACATTTGAGACAAAATGCAGTTTCTGAAGTAGATTGCCTGTAAAAACCTACATAGCTTATTTACATTAAATACCATTTAAGTAAATATCCTTTTTACTTTTTACTCTCTATTTACTTGAGGTATTTAATGTAAATAAGCAAACAACCTCCCATTTGGATTCAATAACAATATAAAAAAAATCAAAATCCAAAAGAATCAAAATCTAATTTTTGGTTTCAAGAACAAAATCGAAAATATTTGACTGAAATTAAATAGCCTAAAACTTAGGCGCCCCACAAGTGTAGTTGCGCAACAACGCACACTTGACTCTATAACAGGTTGCACCTAACGCACACCTGCAGTGCACAGCACACCCACAGGGTGTGTACACCTACTACACACCTTCAGAGCGCACGACTACCGGACCATCACTCCAAAGGCAAAATTAGGAGCCGTACAGACTACATTGGGCCACACCCATTAGGCTAATGTTAGGCTTGGAAACTTGCTCACCAAGCTAAGGAATATTTCCTTAGTTATATGTTTACTTTACTTGCACACAAAGGAAACCTAGGTTAGATATTTCCTTGTTTTATTTTACTTGCACCCCAACTATGCTAGAGGCTATAAATAGCCACCTTAAGTAGACTTTTCTTTTCATCAAGCAATTTACTTTGTGCTTAGATCATAGGTACTTTGTTTTTCTCTCCTTGGAGTAATAATACTTATTTATTCTCTTCAATCTCTTTCTTCATACTTATTTGTTTCATGTTACTTATTTATTCTCTCCAATCTCTTTCTTCATACTTATTTGTTTCATGTTTTTGCTCCGTTCCACAAGGAACCTCGTTAAGGCTTGCCGAGTCTATTGAACACAAGACCATGGCGCCGCACGGTACTTGGCTAAAGTTCCAAGCTTGTGACAGTATGAATCCACCCTCTCAATATGTTTCTGAATGTAGAGAATTCCATCCTAACTCTAGTTGGTGATGGCCTTATAATTTATTTATCTTGAAAGCAAGCAACACATGAGCATTTCATTAGATTGAAAAATCTTCTAGTTTTTCAATGGATGATCACATCAATTTTCAATAACTTTTTACATCATTATTGATCTGAGATAGTCCAACTAGTCATGCCAAAAATTAAAATCATTAGTAAACTTCCGATTTACTATAGTATGAGTTTCCATCATTTTAATTTTTTTGTATTACAATCCAGAGGACAAAACAAGTATTTTTTTTTTAATACACACTTATTCCTTGAGATAATAAATGTAATATATAGGTATTAATTTTCTTTTTCAGTCATTGTCTCAATTTGATATCCATTCAGAAAAATATCTTTAAAACTTAATAAATTTTTTAAGATGTTGAAAATAATACATCCTCTATTATAAATGTTGTTCCTCAAGGTCGTAAAATATTGGTTTTACCGAAGCCTTTTACCGGAGCCTTCAATTAATCTTGTACTACCAGATATTGTATTGACATTGATTTCTTCCATTGTTAAGTGAAAAAAATATTTCTTTTGTTTAAATACAGTGTGCATTGTAGCAATGTCCTCTATATATATATACATTATGGATCTTGGATCTAACAAGATAAATATCCATATTTTTTTTAATAAAAAAGAAGATATATATAATAAAAAACTTACAAGTTAACATAATTGAACATTAAACATATAATTTACTAATTAAAACACATAATAAGAACATATCATTTAAATATAATGAGAACATATAAAATCAACTTTATAATAGAGTTATACTAAAATATACCAATAAATTATTAAGAAATTTTATTCTTGGATATTTTCATTACCAATCAAATAATCATTTCCTCTTTCAAGGTGGACTAGAAAATTAACAATGGATTTTTCCATTTCTAATCATATGATCAATTCCTTTTTTAGGGTGGATAAGAAAATCAACATCTTGATATGTTATATTAACTTAGCCATGGTTAACTTTTAGTGAAGTTTGATGAAATTCAAGATGTACAACAAGTACATGACTAATGGTTTTTCATACCACATCGATGATAAGTTATTTTCTACATTTTTCATTATGTACATTTTTATTTTTTTCTTATATCTCTTCAGTATTCACCCAATCTTGATGGGTTAAAAGTATTTATCTACTTTTGGTGAGTTAAAAGTATACTTCCACTTTTTGTGGGTTATCCACTTCTGGTGGGTTTGTGCGTTAAGTTATTTGTTTACTTCTGGTAGGTAAAGTTATCCGTCCACTTTCAATAGTAAAGTTATTCTTAAAATTAAAATAGTAATTAATGTAAATTATTGTGACGACTTTCATATCCATAACCATAATTATTAAAGAATGTCGCATTCACTTCACGGGAAAGGACTGATTCATGATTTTTCATTAGTAGCTATATAATAGCAAATTCATTTTCCAATCAAGGGATAAAATATAATATATGATATATGATAGCAAAATTCATATCAAGGTTGATTTTTAGAGAACAAAAACACCAAAAAGATATCAAGTCACTTACCCGATTTGCTACAACTAGAAATTAAAGACCAACTATTGAAATTCTTTTAAAGATTGGAGATTATGAAAATAATATAATACCAACATTTACTTGATTTGTTGAAACTAAAAATCAAAATCTAATCATTGAAATCCTTTTGAAGCTTGAAAATGGTGAAAACAAAATAATACCATAACTTGAGATATCAAAGAATCGTGCTAATAACGTATTATGAAATATAATTTAAAAGAACAATTATAAGAGAAAGTATTCAAAGGGTATAAGAATATCTTATTTAAATGTGTATTTACAAATGAAGTGAGGGGGCCTATTTATAGGCTAATAACCCCTTATTTGGATGAAATTTACAAGATAAAATATTACTAAAGGATTGGATGAATGGATTAAATCCTAATCTTCATCCAATCTAATTCATATCTAAATCTAGATATATATAATATAAATGGATATTCACAAAAATATTCATAATAATTTACAAATTATTTGAATCTTTGTGGTAGCATTAATTTTTTTGTACAATGTTAGCTTCCAACCAGTTCCTTGTCTTAATGATGTTTCCAGTTTCACTTTTTTTCGAATGATAGTTGCTGGTATTAAATAAGATAACATTGACATTTTTAGCTTTGACAAAGAAATATGTGTTGTATGGATTGAAACATCGATTTCTACTTGCAATTGTTGGTAAGCATAATAAAAGCATTAAAATGCCATCATTGAAGACTTTCTTGCCACGTAACATTCCCATTCCCTAAAACATATTTGTGAAAAGTTGAGGATTTTAGATTTTATAAGTTAGATTTTTAGGCTTTTAAAAGGAAGAAATAAATAAATTTAGTATTTGGTTACATTATTACCTTATTTAGCAAATCACTTTGAACTTAATTTTTTAAAATAAGTTATAAAACGTAAAAGCCATAATATCTAGAAAAACTCTTAAATTATTTGAGAAAATTTAATAAGCTCTTATACTTTCATTTCATATAATCAAACCATTATACTTTTATTTTGAGTCAAATAAGCTTTATTTATACTTTTATTGCATTCAATCAAATCTTTATATTTTTATTTTGAGTCAAATAAGCCCTTGTACTTTTATTTTGAGTTAAATAAACTATTATAACTAATGATTGACTTAGTCAAAATGTCATTTATCATTATACGATGCATGGCATTAACGTGACATTCTAACATATTATAATTAATGATGAGATGATATGCTAATTTCGTATGATAATATGATTATGTGATATTTTTTACCTTTCACATCAACATCATATTAGTGTCATGTGGATATAAAATAATAAGTAGTATTTTGACTAATGATTATTAGTCAATTATTAGTCATAAGGGTATAATTGACTCAAAACAAAAATACAAGGGTTTGATTAAACAAAATAAAAGACTAATGATTTATTTGAATTTTCTTGAATATCTTAGAAGCTTTTTGGAGCATTATGCCAATGTTAAAATAGTCTTTATCTAACGTGCAAGTTCGGAGCCCGCTCGACGTAAAAGGACTTACCATCAGCATTTTTAAAAAAAAATTAGGTGTTCTTGGTCACCTACTTTATCCATTTTAATAGAATCTTAACTTTGATTTAGATTCATTAAGAAAAATAGGTTTAGGTTTACGAAATAGAAATAAGTTCAAGCATATGGTTACAAGCAGAGAAGGTATTAGCTTCAGATGCCTGCTCAAAAAATGATATTAATTAATCATATATTATCCTATTTTAACATTGACAAGTTGTCATTGATTTCATATTTACTTTGTTCCCTTAATTAATATTTATTAATTTTCTTTTCTTCTTTGTTTCTCTTTCTTATTATTTAAATATTGAAAACTTTTTTCAAGTTTTCCCAACACTTTTATTGAAAATTAAGGAAAGTCTTCCCACCTTAACAGTATTCAAGAAAATCACTTATTTCCTTCAAGAGAGGCTCCATCCTCGAATTAATTTGGTGTTTTTTTAAAAAAAATAAATTGAATCAGTAATTTTTTTTTGGTTTCATCTCTTCTTTCCCCTTTTCTTTTATAATTTTAATGCCTTTTATCTGTTCTTTTTTTCAACTCTTTTTTATGTTTCATATTTTTCCTAATTCTTCTTTTTATTCCTATTTATTTTACTCTTGATTTTTATATACTATTTGTTCACATTATTCTATCCTATTTTCCTAAAATTGTTTTTTAAACTAAACATTTGAACTTTTATGTCGTAAGTAAAAGAAAACCCTTGATATTGGAAACTTCCCTAAATTCTTCAGCACTTTTGGTCGAATTTTTGAAATTTTCTTCACCTAAGAATTTTCAAGAAAATTGTCAATTACAACTTCCGTGAAAATCCACCATTGTTGATTAACAATTTACTTTCATAATTAAAATTAAATGCACATGACGCAAGAAAGTAAATATGGTGATGCAATTGGTAACCTATTAACTATTTTAATTACAACAAATTTATTCTTTTGTACATATTTTTTAATTATTTAGAAACAATCTTCTTTGTAAAAATATTTTTTTAGATTTATCCCCAACACTTTTGGTAAGTTCCCAAAGTTCTTTTTACTTTTAAAAAATTTAAAAAAAAAATTGCCACATGAAACTTTGGAAAAATTTCATTTTAAGGTATTTTTCTAAATGATTCGATTTATATTGTTTATTAGATTATTATTTATGTTTTAGTATTACAATTATTATTGATAAATTTCATGAATTTAAAACATTTATATAATTATAATTAGAATAAAAATTTGAAGAAGCACATAAAATAAAAAAAATAAATCGGCAAAACAAAAATATGGGTCAAGAGATAAAGCACAAGTGGGGCTAATGCTCATTTCGATTAATTTTGGGTGTTTGAGCTTGCAATTACAGGTGGGCCACGGGTTAAAATTGGGCCTGATCTTGGCTAATTAATCCACTTCTTCCTTTCTCCCTTCTTTTTTCATCCTCCATCTTAGTTTTGGAATTCTATATAAACTCAATACTGACTTAACAATAGAGAAAGGGAGGGGAATGGCATTCTCCCTCCAATGTTAAAAGGCATTTGTTCTCTCGTTTGGTTGTCTAATGCTTCAAAGAATATCTATTCTTTTGAAATAATTATTCCTCAAAATCAGCCAAAATCAAGCAATAGCTAATGCCAACCTCTCTCATAATACTAGTTATTTTATAGTCGAGGAATAATTTTAAAAAATAAAAAAATCAATGTACCCCTTGCAAGTTCTAAAAATTACTATCCTACCTATACAAGAACATTCATTTCTTCTCTCTCCTCTCATTCTCCCTTCTTTCCTTGCCTTTCTCCTTCTCTCTAATTTTTAATCATATATTATAAAAATTATATTTTAAATTTTAAATTTAATTATAATTAATAATATTTTAATCATAATAGTATTTAAATTATAAATAAAATATTAATATATAAATGATCAACTATTAATATTTTAAATTAATTATAAATTATTAATATTTAAAAATAAAAACTAAAATTTTAATTATATGAGATAAAAATAATAGTTTAAATTTAAAAATTAATTAAAAATATTAATATTTTAATCATAATAATATTTAAATTATAAATAAAATATTAATATACAAAAAACTAAAGCCAAGTCACGCATAGTAACTTCAAGCCGTGGAAGTGGCGTCGGACCCAGTAAGATGTTCAATAATAAGGTCTTTGAGTCCAAACAGTATTAATCTAATAACTTTTTAGATTTAAATTAAATATTTTTTAAAAATTTAAAATGAAATTATTAGTAACCATCCACCTAAATTTTTATGAATTTTATTTATATCTATATTCGATATAAGATGAAAATATTACAATACTTAAAGTAAAACATCCAATGTATAAAAAATATGAACCATTAGATCGTTAGTTTTTGTGATTGATTGCGTATTGATCAATGAGGTTGTATTTTGACATTGAGCAGCTCTTATACATCCTCAGCATTGAGCTAGTCTTAATGTTGAACTCATTTAAACTACGGATCCAATAGCTAATTTTCAATACCATCCGAGGGCTAAATTGAAAGTAAGTAGTTCTCTTTTGCTTCACTAATATGAATGTGTACTTTTGGACAGACCGATTCCATGGGACGCAGTTAAGTTCACCATACTTAGCGTGGAAAATCTATCTAATCCAGAAAGAAAAGTTCGCAACGGCACTTTGCAGGAGAAGTGAGTATACAATACTTCCAAAACAAAAAACAATGCAATTGTTGGAGCATGTGCAGCAAGTGGACAGGGTTGTATCGTGCCTTGGGCAAGTCTGTGCTGAAAGACAAAATCGTTACTTGTACTGTTGTTTGAGTTTGTGTTTTATAGGCGCAATATGACATAAAGTTCCCCTATCTTGCCTTCTCGAGTCACGAGTCATGAGAGTGCCCTCACCCTCACCCTCGCTCTCCAATCTTAAATTCACGTGCCTGGTTTCTCATTGTATTCGTTGATTGGATGCCAATGCCATTCCATCCCGACCTCAACTCAAGCCTGCTTTGCCTAGTTATGGGCTTTTTCTACCCCACTACTACGTGGGTCTCTATATCATTTTCAGTCACTAAGCTCTTCCTCTCGATTTATCACATCATCCTTGCATAGGAATTTTGGGAGTGAGAGAGAAGACGAGGGCAAGTGTCAAATGAATTTAGATTTCAAATTGGTTAATGTTTTAAGTTACAAAATAAAAGTTAAGATTGAAGACTTTTAACCTTTGGTGAGATCTTTTAGTTACCATTCCTAAACCCAAATTAAGAAAAAGATGGTTTAGAATGTCATGTTCATGATGGTTTTTTATACACAAGATTCAAGGTATGTACATTGTTTAATTTCCAAGGTCAAGACGTGGTATAAAAGTTATCAATCAATCTCAAATTCAATATCACTTATTGAATTTAAGCCAATACTTAATAAGGAAGTAATCTTGTATACGAAAGAGTCGAGGTTTGATGGGTGAAAGACAAAACGTGTTTGAGCAAAAGAAAAAAAGTGACGTTCCTATAATTGATGGAATGCGGTGCAGGGCGTAATGCACCATCGCTGGCGTGAATTGCCACTGTTAAGCTCAAATTATTCCACTTTTTGTCTCATTGGACACGTTTGGGAACAAAAAAAGGTCCGCTCCCACACCAACGGTCCCATGGAAGCTGCGTCAACGCCTTCAACGGCTAATAAAAGTTTCCTTTGGCAATTTTAACTTCGCCGATGCGCAACCAATTTCCCCATTACAGTTATAGTTTTCAAAGCTCCATTTCAATCAACAGTAACTATCAGTTTGCCCCACCCTCCCTCATTGTAAGTGGACACAATTACAAAACCAACACCTTTCATAATGGAAAGAAACAATTCAAGGTAGAAATAAACACCCATCAATTTTATTGGGTAAGTTACTGAGTAAATTTAAAAAATTGAAACCAATGATTAATTAATTATAATTAGTTAAAATATTATTTATTATTTTTATACTCATTTCATGTTGAAATGGAAAATGAAAAATACCACATAATCATATCATTATATCATATCATCACGTCATATCGACATCTATTATGACATATTAGCATGACATATCAATATTACGAAGTATAAAATGATAAAGTAGTATTTTGATTAATAATAATTAATTAATTATTAATTATAAAAATTTATTTAATTTAAAATAAAAGTATAAATGTTTAATTGAATATAATAAAAAAAACTTACTTAAATTTTTTAAATAATTTAAGAATTTTTTTATATATTATACCTTTCATTTTTAACTCAACTTAAAGGATACTTTAAATGCACTTAGTAGGTACTAGTACTTAACAAAACATGTTGATTTAATATTATAATAGAGAGCATGCTTTTCATAACAACTCTTTTTATAAATTAACAATTAACTGCACAAAATACCTTTGATTTGATCACCTATAGATAGTTTAGGTTCCACCAAATTTCACACTAATTAATCTAACATTAAGGAATGATTAAGAACTCATAGTGCAAAAATTGTAATCGTAATAAACAATAAGATTCATTGCGAATAAATTATATGTAAATATCATACAAGAAAACAAAAATCTTTCATTTGGTATAAAATTTCATAATTGTAAAAATACCTTAAAGTAGTTTTAGGTAAATTCGATAATACTAGGTTTTTTTTTTTTTGGTATTAAGCATTCAACCTTTTCCATATAGATAAATTCCAATATGCAAAATTAATGGCATACATTAAAAACTATTGACAATTTTTTTCTGCTCCTTAAATGAAATCAACTTTTTGTGTGGAAATGAACGATGACAACGAAATCTCAAAGGACAATAATTCTATTCATTGAATTGTACACGATGGTGAACTTGGAACTTTTTCGTTTACATGAATCAAGAGAATATATAATGAAAATAAACTCTCTTTTGCTTTCCTTCCACCAATTTAAGCTTATGTCAAGACTTTAACGTAGAATCTTTATGAAACTTTATTTTATCACTTTGTTTGGAACGAGAGGAAGAGAGGGAAAGGAAAAGGGAGCGAAAGAGAAGGAAGGGTTGAAGCCTGAAGGAGAAGTGATACATCATACACATTTTTACTATTTGGAAAACATTTAAAAAGAGAGTGAGAAAGATTGAGAGTTACACGTATTTGTTTCTCCAAAATTCTCTAAAATCCTCTATTCTTTTAATAATGGGAAAACCTTTGAAAAAAATATACCCAACTCAACTCTTTAAATATATTAATATTCTCTATTATTAATCTAAATATTCAAAGTGAAATATTAAAAATATTTACATCCGAAGCATTGGACTCATTGATTAATGTATTATCTTCCTGTCTAAAACGCAGGATTCAAATATCTCCTCCCTTAATTATAAAAAAAATATTAAAAATATTTGAAATAAAGAAATGTTTTTATTAGATAATAAACCTGTTTTTATTTTAATATCTTTAATTTATAAATGAAATGATTATTAAAACTATGTTAACAAGTAATCATTTTCTTCCTTTAAGATTTGGACTATAATTTTCTTTGAAAATTAGATTTGGACCACAATTACTCCTTCTCTTTTTCCTCTTCTTTGTTTAAGTTAATCTAAACAAGGGAAATTATAGTCATTCATTCTCCTCTTTTTTGCCCCTTCCTTTCCTTCCCCTCCTAATTTATAATCAGTCCGGTTTATTTTATATCATGCATGTTTCTTGTAACATGATCAATTGCATACAAATTATTATCTCTCTATAGAAAAAGAAAAAGAAAAAGAAAAGAAAAGAACAATGAGCGGATTTAATTAATTTGTCATAATGCTGGTGGTATACGTGATAATTCTTTCCTTCTACAATGGCAAAAAGGTATCGCACAAATCGAACATGATTCCTCTGTCCAGTTGTCTGCGTTGGTATTGTCTTCTTTTCTCTCTATAAAGTGTAAACAAACAATAAAAGAAACAACGGCCCACCGCCATTCCATTCGTCCATTTCAATTCAGAAGAATACTTTAAAAGGAATAAAACAGAGCAAAAACAGAGAAACCAAATAAAAAAAAGGAAAATCCATGGCTTCTCTCCTCCTCTCTTTCTTCTCTTTTCTTAGCATCTCCACAACATTAACACTCGCCACCGCCGCCACCACCACCGCTTCCACCACCATTAAAATCTCCCTCTCTCCTTTCCCTCACCCCCCTTCCTCCGATGCATACCAAATTCTCAACAACTTAGCTACTTCTTCAGTCTCAAGAGCCCACCACCTCAAACAACCCAACCACAAAATCAAAGCCAAAACCAACACCACCTCTTCTCTACTCAAGACGCCACTTTTTCCTCACGGCTATGGCGCCTACACCATCTCTCTCGGCTTTGGAACTCCGCCTCAAACCCTCACTTTCATCATGGACACTGGCAGCAGCCTCTCCTGGTTTCCTTGCACCTCTCGTTACCTTTGTTCCCAATGCGCATTCCCTAACGTCGACCCAAAAAAAATCCCCGCCTTCTTCCCAAAACTTTCATCTTCCATAGCGCTTGTAGGTTGCAAGAACCCCAAGTGTCGTTGGCTTTTTGGTCCCGATGTTGAGTCTCGTTGCCAAGACTGTGAACCCACATCCAAAAACTGTACTCAAAATTGCCCTCCGTACATAATTCAATACGGTTTAGGTTCAACTGGTGGACTTCTATTACTAGAAAACCTTGTGTTTTCTCAGAAAACTTTCCGAGATTTCGTTGTTGGATGCTCCATTTTCTCCAACCGACAACCCGCTGGCATAGTTGGGTTCGGTCGGAGGCCCGAGTCTTTACCATCCCAATTAGGCGTGAAGAAATTCTCTTACTGTCTCGTTTCTCGCCGGTTTGATGACACTGGCGTCAGCAGCAACATGTTGTTGGAAACCGGGTCGGGTTCGGGCGATGACAAGACAAAGGGTCTTAGCTACACCCCGTTTTACAAGAATCAAGTTGCCTCACACCCGATTTTCCAAGAATTTTATTACGTAACTATACGAAAAATTCTTGTTGGGGATAAGCACGTGAAAGTTCCGTACAAATATTTGGTCCCGGGATCAGACGGGCATGGAGGCGCCATCGTGGACTCAGGGTCAACGTTCACTTTCATGGAAAGAGCAGTGTTTGAGCTGGTCTCAACAGAGTTCGAGAAGCAAATGGGAAATTATAGTAGAGCACGTGAAGTGGAAAACAAATCCGGCCTAGCCCCCTGCGTCAATATTTCAGGCCATAAGTCAATCACTTTCCCGGAATTGATTTTCCAATTCAAAGGAGGGGCCAAAATGGCATTGCCTTTGGCTAATTATTTCTCATTCCTTGATGTTAATGTTGTTTGCTTGATGATTGTTACCGATAATATGGTCGGTCAAGGTGTCAGCGGCGGGCCGGCGATTATACTAGGGAACTTTCAGCAGCAGAATTATTACATTGAATATGATTTGGCAAATGAGAGGTTTGGGTTTGCTAAACAAAGCTGTGTATGAGCTGAAATTTGTTTTTCGACCATGAAGCAGAAGGTCTTTTTTCGTTTTAATTATTATTATTATTATTATTTTAAGTTTAATGGAAGTGTAACAGAAGAGTTATACGCTTTTTTGCTGTCAGTGTTAAAGAAAAGGTAAACACTTGATATCATTGATAATGAAGTTTCTCAGAAATAACATTAGTTTTTTCAAAAGCACAAAATGTGCGGCGACAGAGTAAGGATACTTTTCTCTCTCTCTTTGGTAGTTCAATCAATTCATTTCTTTCTAGCAGGAGCTTCATGGCTGCTAATATCTTCCTGAGTAAGCGTGCCTTTCTTCTCCTTTCTTGCCTTTGTTCTCCTTTCTAAAACCTCATCATCTACCTTTCAGGCATCTTTTTCTTTCTTTTTTTGATGATGGGGCAGGGGCATCAGCCTCTTTATCAGCTTGTCGATGGGAAGATGGTTTCTTTTCACCTTCACATGTAACTTTGCCCTGATATATGAAAGCCTTTATTAAATGGTTGAATATCAAAAAAGAAACTGGGATACAAATTCCTTCCCACTTTATTCTAGCTTGAAAAGAAATGTCTATTCCCAGGTTTCATTCGCTGAACCACCTCAGTTTCTATCTGATGAGTCTTTCTATCAATAATTAAAAGCAGAAAAAATCCTGTCTGCTGCAACAGTAAATTGCAGTGTTCTTTTTCTGACGAGTAATAACCAACCATTTATTGAGCTCTTTTAGGCATAACTGTTTCAGTACCTTTTTCTTGTGCCGTAGATGGGTGAGAGCCGTGAAGTATAATTCTGGAAGCAATTCAGTTGGAATCTTTTATCCGAGCCGTTTGAACGCATTTGTCAATTTCACATGGGGAATTTGGCAGGACAAGTAGCTAGGCAAGGACCTTGGAAAAGGAGCAAGTCTACTAAGCAATCAGAAACTTCCTTGCCTGGTGGGCAAGAAATATATATCTTCTGAAATTCTTGCAAAAAGTTATTACATTGTTCTGCTTCCTTGTGAGGAGTGATGGATTGACTGTTCAGTTGTGAGGCTGGAAATTAGAATAGGGTCCCTATAGAAAAACTTAAATTATGAAAACCAGGACAAAAACCAGCACAGAAACAGGCCAAGTTCGATTTTGGAAATGGAGTAGGACCATTCCTTTTTTAAGTTTTTCAAATGGGGTTACAGCCATCCAATTCTCATCTTGTCATCCTATCCAGTTTTCATTTAGAATTATCCATATTCTACCCTTCTCTGTAATAGTTTTTTTTTACTTTCTCACCTATAGTCTGAAGTTTCTTAGTTGTATTAACAAACAAATGTACCAACAGTTTCCTCTCAATGCATTGTAAAGCAGCTTTCTACATGTCAGTTAAAATAGACATGATCATATCAATGGAAGAGATGTTGTGGAAAAAGGGTACATCATGCACTCAAAAACAATGCTGAAAAGGACTTTGAGTAAGAAAGAAATTGACTCAAAATTACAAGGAGGAAGAGAAAAAAAATGAAGAGTAAAGTGATCATGAGGACCAAAGAAAGCCGTCAGATGATGATGGGATTAGATCTACCACAACAAGAGGAAGACATGGAAAAAGCAGTTGTGAAGATTGTAAATGATGATTGAATAAGAAGAAAACAAACTACTTTTCCACTCACATTATCAGAAATTGAGCAGCTGTAGCATTTTGGGTTATTTTCTGGCAGGAATCTATACTCAACCAACCATTATTGTACGATTGAGAGAGTGGTGCCTTTAGGTTTTCTATGCCATACTGTTTATCAAGGTTGGAAATTTTTAGTGGGGTTTGTTAGTCTTTCTTTCGGTATGGCAGTGCTCATTGCTTGAGTCAATTGCTTAATCACAATAAAAATGGATCATTGTATGTTGGAATTTTTTGAGCTTTCATCCGGATTGTAAGGCGTGTGATCTGCCAATTGTAAAGTGGACGTGGTTGGTTGGGGTTGGTTGGGGTAATCTAATCTGTCGCCAAACTTTGCTTTTGAATATTTTACCTCTCCAAGTTACCATTTTCTATGGATGCTAATCAAATCGAGCTATTATTTCATGAATGCTACTTCAATCATATTACAATAAGTTTGTAATATATAAAGATTTTGTATAACTATATATTTGAAAGTAATTCTCTAGGGTTACATGGACTAATCGGTTGGCTAGGTTTATTTGCATTAATCACTATTAATAAACAAACTATTACCGATGGAATCCGTTCTATCGGTGTTCATCGATGGATTATGAACGGAATCAAACTGCAAGTTATATCGACATATTATTGACAGAATACCATTGAAATTTTTTTATGAAAATAAATGTGTCAGTAATCAATTGGTAAAGCTTTGGTGTGCATTGTAGTCAAATGGCGCAAAGGTTACTGATTGAAAATTTTCATTGGTAATGCTTCATCGATGGAATTTATCGATGGAATTGTCGATGGAACATTTGGTAGGTAATGTGGTCAAATTGCCAATGGAATAGTCGATGAAAATTCGATTGGTATGCCCATTAAAAAGGTGGAAAAAATTTATCGACTGAATACCAATGGAAAATTTATCAATAATTGTTTTAGTTTATCGACAGAATTTTTCATTAGTGATTTTATTAGTAAACTAAATTAAAACCCGCTAACGACTCTCCCCTCCCCCCCCCCCACCCCCCATTTCTCTTTTTCTCTCTTCTCTTCTCCCCTTTGCCTCTCTGGCCGCGTCACCCCATACTAGACCTTTGAGCCACCAGAACTACCAATTGAAGCTCGTCGAAGCAACGTCGATGCTAGACCTAGCCCTTCACTGATTGCTTTTCTTCTCCATTTGAACTGCCTAACTCCTGTTCGATTCCCCAAATTCTCAACCAATGTCTTCGCCAATAAAGCTCAAGTCGATGGTCCATGATCCTCTCCTGTATGGTAATATTCTTTGGAATTTTTCCTTCTTTAGTTTGAACTGCCTGATTCATATTTGTTCCCCATTTTTGGTAGTCATCATCCTCCCCCCTTGAAGCTCTAGTCACTGGTCCATAACCTTTCACCAGATGGTAAGCTTTGTTTGGTATGTTTAAGTGCTTGTGATACCTATTTTCTAGCCGTTCCTTTTGTAGCCCATGTTGCTATTTGGGATGCCTAATCTATTTGATTAGTACTGCTTGTGATGCCTATTTAATTTCTAGTCGTTTTCTTGCTAGCCCATGTTGCTATTTTGTATGCTTGATCTGTTAATTGCTTGTAAAAAAAAGGCCTGAACTGTTTGTAGCATTAGTTCAACTAGGAATGGAAAGTACTGTACTGTTTAATCGATTTTGCTATTGTAACACCCTTGACTTTGATGAGAATTAAGTTATTTGAGAGTATGCCTATGTGTGCAAAGAACTATTTTGGAATTTATGACATGATGAATATGACAAGTGTATGGGAATGTGTATATTGATGTATTGATAGATTTGAGGCAAAGAGCACTCAGGAGAAAAAATATCGATACATTTCCCCATGTATCGATGCATTTAAGATAGTGATCATTTTGTGTGAAATCTATTGATACATTGCCCTAATGTATCAATCGATTTGGTCAAAATACATGTAAATGTATCGATACATTCTCAAATGTATTGATTCATTCTTGAGTTAAGGTAAAAATAAAAAGAAGTTTGGGCTATTTGCCCATTTAAGTGAAAACCCTAACTCTTGTTCTTTCTCTACCCATTTAAAACCCTAAGCCCTAAATAGATTTTTAGAACAATTTGGAGTTAATTTGAGTTTGAGGAAACATTATTGCTTAAGATTACACCTTTTTATGATTGATTTGCAATTTAATCGATTAATAGCCTAGAAATCCAATTTTTCCAACTTTGATGAATTCTTCCTCAATTTTGTTGGAATTTAGAGTTTAGATTCACGCAATCTAACTTCTAAAGTATGGCTTTAGCTCATTGTTGAAGAATTTAGCTTGAATGTTAGATTGTTGAGAATTTAGTTATTTTTGCTCTAGACATGCTTCTTGGTGGCCTATGTTAAGTGTGTGAGCCTAAAGTAGGAGGTTTTAAGGACATGATGAACATCTAGGAATAGATTATCCTAGATGAATGATTTGTTGGTCCTAATAGAGTGCTAGAAAGGGGGTGAATAGCATTAAAAATTTTAAGCTCATCATTTTTTGAATGATAGACCTTTTAACCAATTAGAGGAAAATGAATGTAAAGCTTGTAGTGGTTGAAAGACATCAAGTAAGGAAAGGTAAAGAGAAGTGGACAATACAAGACTATTTATAGTGGTCCGGTCCTCTTGACCTAAATCCACTATCTTGATCTCTCAATCAAGGATTTTCAACCCAACTTTACTATACTAGTGGAATTAACAGCTTCCACCAAGCTTTTACAAGGTGAGCTCTCAACCCAAGCTCTAATCCCTTGTAACAAGTTTCAGAGTGCTTCCTACACTCTAATTTTTTAAGAAAAAGAAGTACAACTAAGTACCTTTACAAGTATGGATAGATTACAATCAAGCTCAAATACTTTTTCTGGATTTGGAATGAAGAACAAGTGCTTTGGGTGAAGAATATTTTGCTTTTTGCTTAAAATGGCTCTTCTCACTTCAAATCTTCTTTCTTTAACCGTTAAAGCTTCCTTTTATAACCGAGGAGTCAGATTTTTTTGTTAGAGATAATTTTTAACCGTTACAAACAACTTTGATGCACTTTTAGCTATTATTTTGTCCTCTAGTGTTTAAATTCAAAAAGAGAGACAAACTTCGACTACCCGGTTATAGGTAGCTCTAACCAATTAAGAGTTTTCTTTCTTTAGCTTCTCTTTTTCAATAGACTTCCTCTAACTAGTTATGACTGGCTCTAACCAATTACAAATTTTTTGTTTTCATTTTTCTCTACATAGCAATGTTCTTTTAATTGGTTAGTTGTTCCGTTAACTGATTGAAACTCTACTTCCTTCAACCATAACAGTCTAGGCTCAAACATAAGCCACTAGGTGGCTTACACCAAGACACATATACATATCACATATGACATAAAATTTACTAGGCTAGGCATATTCATCTAGGCATTTACACACACACACACACATGCATACACACACACATATCATTCATGTACCATGGCAGCACATAATTCAATACGTGATGCATTACATGCATTTTATCCAAACAAATAAACCCACTCACAATGACAGTCGAAGGAAATTTCCACAGTCAAACTCAACTTCCAACCTCCCACCGATTCCTAACTCACCAACACATCAATAGCTTCGATTTACCCTTGAACAAATTAAAATATTAACTATCTTCTAACTTTTAAAATTGTTCAACTTTTCAAAATAACCTAAATTCTTAACAAATCAACATACAAACTCAAATTCTTCGACAAAGAGCTTAATCCTTACCTTAGAAGTTGGATTACCCAAATCTAAGCTCCAAATCTCAAACAAAAGTCTAGAGGAAAAATCACCAAATCTAGAGAAATCAGATTTCGAAGTTATTATCCAATTAAATCAAAATCAATCAGTAAAAATGTTTAATCTTATCTTTAAAGTGGTTTTTCAAGCTCCAATTCACTTCAATCAAGCTTAAAAACATGTTTGGAGGTTAAGGTTTTAGAGGGGTAGAAAGAAGACTGGGTTTAGGTTTTTTTTTTTAACGAGTGAAATGCCCGAAAGTCTTTTTATTTTTTCAAATACCCAAGGAATGTATCAATACATTTGGGAATGTATCAATACATTTTCATGGATTTCATTAAAATATATCGATACATTGAGCAATGTATCGATAGGAATCATGCGAATGCTTATTGCCCTAAATGTATTGATACATAGGGGAATCTATTGATACTTTTTCCACAAAATGTCCCCTATTTCAAATCTATCAATACATTTGGACAATGTATTGATAGATGTTCATCCTAATTCTAAATCTATCGGTATATTCTTGAATGTATTAATAGAAAACCCTCAAAACGCCTTATATTATTTTTTTTGCTAAGAATGTATTAATACGTTTTCCCTTGTATGCATATTTCAACCCTTAAAACTTCCAAAATCAATTCAAACCTTAACACCCCAAGTCATCCACTATTTAAATCATAACTCAAATTCTCGTACATATATTCTCAAATATAAGATCAAACTTCAATCTAAACTTTAAACTTTAAGATTCATAAAATATTTTCATAAAAGTTGCCTGAATGTCATAATATAGGCTTCATACACTTAACATGTTCTACACATCATCAAAGGTCGTCATATATAGGTTATATTTCAAAATCATTTGCACATCATTAAATCTTTAGACACATGCATCACAATTTAATCTATCTCCACAATTGGCCTAGTTCATACCACATAGTTCATATCGAAGTCAAAGGTGTTCAGAGCAACTTTCTAAATATCTTTAGAAATCTCTAGAGTTGTTTGTCAAGTTTCTATTTTTGAAAATGTTGAGGAAAAGATGGTGGAGGTGTTGATGCAGGTTTTAATTGTAATTTTTCCTTATATGTTTTAGTAGAATTTTCAACAACAACTTCTTTTTAGCAGAATTAATTAAAATTTTAGAATTTAAATCCTTACTTGAATCTTCATATTACACTTGATAACCATTTGCTTCTTTCCCACTTCTAAGTGTGATTGCATTGCAATAATCCTTACCTTCTCTTCTTGGATTGGGTTCAGTGTCGCTTGGTAAAGTACCTTGAGATCTATTGTTGATAGTTTTGGTTAATTGACCCACTTAAGTCTCAAGATTTTGAATTAATTCTATTTGGCTTTGAATGTTGGCATCATTCTTTGTCATGTAAGAATCATTCTTTGCCATGAATTACATGAACATCTCTTCCATGTTTGGCTTTTTCTCTAGCATCGGAGCTTTAGCTTGTGGTGGAAAACCCAAAGGAAAATTTGGCTTCAGAGCTGATAAAGATGCTTGGTTGTTGTTCCAAGAAAAATTAGGATGATTTTTTCAATAAAGATTATACATGTTGGAATAAGGATTGATGTTTTACTACCTATTTCCAGCAAACTGAACAAATTCAGTGTAAATAGGGAAATTGTCATTGGAATGCCCTTCTCCTCAAAGTTCACAAGTCACAAAAAGGCTTTAAACAACACTAACACTCAATTTATCAATTTTCTTCATGAGATAAGCCAATTGTGTAGTCAAAGCATTAATTGCATCTAGTTTTTGAACTCCAACAAATTTTCTTGCACCTAATCTTTTAAATGGCCACTGGTAATTATTGGAAGCCATTTTCTCAAGCAAATCATAGGCTTCATCAATGGATTTACTCATAATTACACCTCCAGTTGCAGTATCAATGGTGGTTTTAATAGGTCCCAGCAAACCATTATAAAATGTGTGAACTTGTAGCCATTTATGTAACTCATGGTGAGAACACCTTCTTAACAAATCTTTATACCTCTCCCAAGCCTCATATAGTGATTCAGAATCAAATTGCATAAAAAAGATAATGTCATTATGCATATTTGCAGTCTTAGCAAGTGGAAAGAAGTTTGCTAAGAATTTTTTAGCCAAATCATCCCAAGTACTAATGGAACTAGCAAGAAGCAAATTTAACCTGCTTTTTGCTTTATCTCAAATCATCCCAAGTACTAATGGAACTAATAAGAAGCAAATTTAACCAGCTCTTTGCTTTAGATTTTAGCGAGAAAAAGAAAAGCCTCAATCTTATGGCATCATTAATAACACCATTAGCCTTGAATGTATTGCAAATTTCTATGAAATTCACAATATGAGCATTAAGATCATCATGAGGCAAACCCCCAAACTAAATAGAAGTCTGAATCATTTGAATGAATTCTAGTTTAATTTCAAAGTTGTTGGTTTGAATAAGAGGTCTATGGATACTAAAGTGGAGAACTTGTACTAGTGGATAGCATATTCCCTTAAAGACTTGGTTTCTTCCCTTTGTTGATTAGCCATTGTTTTACTTTGAGTAAGAATTTGTTGATTTTTCTTCTGAAGTTTCTAAAAGTCTTTTCAATTTTTTGATAAAAAAGAACAACTTTCGAGTTTCGAGCTCTTTGTATACAATGACAAAAAATATTTGAAAATAAAAGAAAAAGTTTGAAGGAAGATTAATAATCCTTGGTATTAATATTAACAAGAACAACTTAAAAATCAATTCCTCAGCAATGGCACCAAAAACTTATTGTCGAATTATCCAGGCAAGTGCGAGTATTGTCAAACAACCAATATAGTGAAAAGTAGAGTATCGATTCCACAGATAATTGAATTAATTCTTACTATTAACTACTAAAATTAACACACCATAATCTTATTCAAATAGCCAAATTTAAATTATTAAAAAGAAAAATTAAATCTAACAAACTAAAACTAAAACTAAAACTAAAACTAATATAAAATTAATCAACAAATTTGTTTTAAGAACTCAATTAGCTACTAGACTTAAGATTATGATATCCTTCAATACTTTATCTGAATATTGGATCGATCTCTTAACTTACTTCAATGAATTAAGTTGTTAAGCTAGAGTCATAAATTAATTATAAATCTTTGTCGAGTTTCTCGTAAAAATATCTCTTCCAATTAATTTACTATATATCTATGCAAATTAAATTAAAAAAAGATTTATTAAGTTCATGCTCTAATCTTGGCTATATATGGCTAATAGATGTATGTCTACCCTATATGCAAATAAAATCACTTAATCAACTAAGTGTATTCGATCATATGCTATTCTATTCAAGGTCTACCTTATATCTCCTTCATCAAGGTTTAACTTAGGTTTCTAATGCAATCTAATTGGTGATTAGGCAATTAGAATTATTAAAAACAGAATTGAAATAACAACTTTAAACCATCAAACATAAGCAACAGAGAGATAAATAATTAGAACTATGTATTGAGTTCAATCATAATCTTAGATAATTAAATTAGTTCCCTATAATGTCACAAATCATCATCAAATAAAGTTTAAACACTGAAACCAAATCAAGAAAAAAAAATAACAAAAACAAAAAAGAAACTCTAAGAGTGGAAATCTTGATCTCCAAATCCTCTTGAATCATTCAATTTCTTCTTAGCTCCAATAAGACTTTTCTTCAATGATCTTGTGGCTGAATCTTAGCTCTAAATCTTGTGTTTTTTGTTTCTCTAAAAGTTTTTTGAAAGGTTGTATAAATAAGGCTTTGAAGTTAAGTCAAATTGGGTGAAGAAAAATGTCAATTTTAACAAGAGTTTCCTCATTAGACTACGTGAGCCATGGCCTTCCTCCACCAAAGCTGTGGCTTCGACCATTCAATTTACAAAAATTGTGATTTAATTTTTCTTTCTACGACTGTTGCAGTGATTCCAATTGGACAAGATTTTTGACCATCTTATAGGCCGATTTGGACAAATTGATAAACATGAAAGTTGTTTCTTTCCCCTAAACTTTCCAATAGTCAAAAATCACCTCATTTAGAGTTCTGTAAAGAGAGTTATGGTTGAAATACAAGACATGTGTAGTGGAAATCTACATGTCATAATTTCTCTCCTTCTTCCATTAAAAGTCCTTCTCCAATAAATATCTACAAAAACACAAATAAATTAATAACAACTTATCTTAGACACATAACCAATAATTTAAATACAAGATTAACTAAGATTAGATTGACTCATCTAATTAACTAACTTAAAATAATTAAATAAAACTTAATTAATTTCTATACATTACTACAAGAACTTAGCAAATTTACTATTAAAATTAAGACCAAATAACTCTATATTATAGAGTTATTTATTGCATTATCCATATAGAACACTATTAAAGCTATAAGTGTAGTTACAGGCTCTAATAACCACGCCATAATTAGATCATTACACTTATTCTAGGATTCAAACAAAAGATTTGTAGGTTTTGGTTTGACTGTAGTCCCATTGATGAAACCAAGCTTATTTATAATAGAAAGAGCAATCAAGAAAGATCTACACCAAGGCAGATAATGGTTTGTGGTCAACTTAGGGTTTATCACTATTGATCTAGAATGATCATTGTGATATAAGTAAAATGCCGATTGGGGATTTGGTGAGACACTCATTCTCAAATTTACTAAATTTGCTATTAGAAAATCCTTAAAGGAAGATGAATTAGGTCTAGTATTCAACATTGACCCCAAATCCAAGAGCCAATAAATTAAGAACACAATAATTCTAGTAATTTGTTGCCAAAACTCAACACTGATTCAAAAAGCAAGGAAAATAAAGTACTTCCCTGAACCAGAGGAAAAATCACATCAAGATCATTTGCTCTGATACCATGTTGAAATGTTTAAATCAAGAAAGTGATGAATGGAAGTGAAACAATCGATGTAAAATGTGATGAACTTTCATACTTTGAAATGTATTTACAAGAGAATTATTTATAGAAGTTTGTGAATTAGTAAAATAAAGAACTAACTAACTAACTAACTATTGTAACAATAAACAGTAAAGGTAAAGGTAAAATAAAATATTTTTTACTATAAATAGTCATGTGACATCCATGTGACCTTTTCTTTCAGTAAGCTTTATCTTTTATTCCAGTTTTCAAGCTTCAGCCTTCACTTCACTTTCTAATCTTTAGGTACTTCAGCATCGATCTTCAGTTAAGTCTAACATTAATAACATCATTTAAGCTAACTAGAAAATTAATTTGTTGACTAATTTAAGATAAATATATATGAGTTTACCAATTAAAACTCAAAAACTCATAACTTGATGAATTAAAATTTATTAATGAATCATCCAATTTACCTACCCTTTTACCTCACCTTAAACAATGGTGCTTAAAATTAATCCACACACTTACCAACCTACCTTAGTGACATTCCAAGCAAATAGTCACCCATAAACGCTTACAACTAGACTTGCAATCCCACTCAACAATTCCAATAACAGCCAAAAAAGACCCAAGAACAACCAAGAAGGTATTAAAATTTATAGTTGCAAGTCTTCAAATTTTGACTCATCGTGTTTATCGGAGAGCTTCGAGGTTTAATATAGGTATTCAGTTGGAGCTGTTTGGTGGGTGATGGCTCCAAAGCAACCCAATACTAGCCTTTTTGTGGGCTTAAACAGAAGACATATTGTCACCAAGAAGGAATTGGCTCCTTGCCCTTTTGATTGAAAATGGCAAACTAGCCAGAGAGTTTACTTTGCGAAAAGCCTAATTTAGGAAGTTGTCGGGTTCGCTCCTTATGAGAAAAGGATTATTGAACTTCTTAAGATTGGAAAAGATAAGTGTGCTTTAAAGGTGGCAAAGAGAAAGCTAAACACTCACAAGAGGCCCAAGAAGAAATGTGAGGAGATGTCCAGTGTTCTATGCAAGATGAGGTTAGTTGAAGGTGCAGAGAAGAAGAAATGAGTCGCACTGTGGTTGTTCTTCATAGACAGCTTAATTTTTTGATGTGGGAGTTTTTCTTTTATGTCTTGTTTTAAGAGTTTTGACTTGCTTATTAAGCTCAAAATCTTGTAATATTGCCTCCAAATTTTGAGAATTGTTGTGTTGTAGTTGGTTAAAATTGGTCCCATATTAATTTCTTCAAATTTTTAATCTACAAAAATTTTTTTTTTTCACTCATTGCTTGAACTGCCTTAAAACCACTAAGACTTCCTTATTCAAAGTGGTATGACTCAAATGCCAATTTTGATTATCATTTTAGAATTTAAGGATATTCCACTAAAAATTGCATGACATTAAAACACAAGGTTTAATTTCTTGTCAAAGCGAGATTATTGAATTTTGTGAAAATAGAGACTTGGACATTAATGGGAATCCATTACCTGATCACTCAGGGACAATAGTGAATGCTTTGTATATTTACTCTCTCTTTATGTATGGGGCCTTTTGCTCGGGTTGCTATGTGATGATCTTTTGTGATGACTTTACTTGTATGAGGATGTGTTTATCTCATATGCAACTTGTTGAAAAGGCTATGTTAAATTTATAGCCATACTGGATGTGTTTTGTAACTAGTGAAGAGCTATCTTTCTTTCTACTTATTGTTGGAAAAATAGTATATTTCATAAGGTTTCAACATCCCACATTGCTAAAGTACAAAAAGAGGTGAGTGATTTAAATAAGCAAACCTATTATGGGCTAGTTGCAAGAAAGGAACAATGACTGGGCTTGCGCACACAAGAAATCAGGCCAAGCTTTGAGAAAATTCAAATTTACCCTATTGCGCTCGAGTATACACGTAGGCTAGGTTTAAGTGAACTTTTTATACCTTGATTTTATTTTTTCTCAGCTTTTGACTTATTCTAGTTGTATCAGTCTCTAACTTTACCTACATGGTGACTAAGTTTTATAACCCCACTATTTGGTGCAACGTTCTCCCCTAATTTGGTGCAACGTTCACTTCATTCTCAACTTATAATACCAGCTTTGGCCTTAGTTCACAACACACTAATAGTTGTTTCATCTTCTTTAAAGCTTCTCTGCATATATTCTTTACTTTCCTTTCTTTCCTGTTGGGTTCTTTTTTCTTTAAAAAAGGCTTTCTGCTGTTCCTCCGTTACTAGTTTGTGCAAACTAATAAGGAAGGTTTATTGAATCTTGAAGAATAACCTCTACAATCCTTTTGCATTGAGTTTCATACTTTGAAAGGGCAAAAATTATCTTTAAGGATAGTGAAATCACAGCTCAGACTTCTTTCTATTTTCACTTTCTTGTATTGTTCTGTGTTTCATTATTTTCCAACACTTATTTTGTAGGTTTTTGTACTAATTTGAAGCTATATATAACAACTTCTTGCCTTCCAAAAGAAATAAATAATGAATGTTTTGAATAAAGAAAAGGCACATCATGTCAAGAAGTGGGTCGACGAGGTTAAGGCTTCAATGGAAGAGGCGTGAGATGCACTAGTTAAGGCCATTGCAATTGGTTTTGAGCTTATGGATTTGAATGTTAAAGACTCAAAGCATGATTGTAGTCACTCCTGCAAATTCTATATGGGGCCTATCCGACATCCTGTCCAATTGTAAGGTATTTAGTCATTAGGTTCATGAGATGATGGATTTGTTTATGATTGTGTTTTAAGAAGAAAATAAGAGAAAGTCCATCATTGCTATGATTGAAGAGCCAACGCGAGGGACACAAGTATCATCAAATTCTTCTGGCCTAAATAGATCGAAGCTTGAATCTTGAGATTTTGGTGAAAGACTTCTAACTTAACTGAAGAAAGACAACATAATGTCCAGCCTTTGGTTTTGTAGCCATTACCAATTCTCGCATTGATATTCAAACTTTTTAACAATATTACCCTCTTACCTTTTTCTTTACGGATGCCTCATGTTCAATTTTGTTTCTTCAATAGGTATTGTTGCTCTTGTTTTCCAACCAGTTAAGGAGGGAAAAAAGGGAAGAGTTTAAGCTAGAAGTTAAACAGGGCAAATGATGCCATATAGAAAATCATTCATTCAACATATTATGAACATATAGCATTGATTTAGTTAAGATTAGTTCTCTCTTTGCCGTAATTCAAAACATATGATTGGTATTTGATACTTTACAATGCAATATAATTATGAGTAATGTGATTACAAGCAATGTGAATGCAGGGAAGATAATATTGTAATATTTGCTATATAAGCAAAATAATGATTAAAATGTAAAGAAGATAACATTGTAGCGTTTAGTTTATAAGTATTTTAATGGAAATATAATGTCAACTTCTAGAATTACGTCTATTTATTAAAATGTAACTTTAATAAACTTGTATTTTTCTTGTTAATTTTTATATATTATCATCTCTTAAATATATTTTTAATGTTATATTTTATTTTTATATTTTATTATAATTTTTTATTTACATTTTTCAGTTCTTAATATAATTTTTTATATTATATATTTTATTTTAACTTTTTTTCCTTTTAAAAGATAGTATAAATTTTATTAATAGTCATCATAACTATTGAGAATAATAAAAAGATATCTTCGAAATCTATATAAAAAATTATAATATTATATAATATTTTTAATAAAATAATAAAATTAGAAAGTAAAAATATTTTTAACAACAATTTAAAGTGCAATGCAATCTAATTACAATAGTTTTGAACTGTAATTACATTTTATCCATTAGTCGTAATATGATTACATTACAATTTTATATTATAGTGATTTATTGTAAAATAAATATTATAATATAATTTAATTAAATATATTGTAAAGAATATATTCTTTTTTCCCTCATACCGTACACTACTATTATGAAAACATCCAAAAATATCTTCTATCAATAAGATGGGTTAGAATTTCAAAAAGATTATTGAATTATTTTTAGCTATGCATATTAAGGTATTTGCTTTCATTTAGATAGATAGATCAAAGTTCCTACAAACGATTTCATACATAAGTAACATTAATAATTAACTATATCATGTATGTATAAATTCGGCCAATTCGGGGTTAAACGTCGTGGTGGCAGGCAGCGCCAAACCAACGCCGTTAAATTGAGACGTTGCTCGAGGGGCACGTAGCCTTTTCCAATTTTCTCTTTCTTTTGATGGATATTTTGGCATTATTTTAAGTTGTTGGTAAATTGACGTAATTTCAACTTCCATCAAAAAGAGAGAGAAAGCGTTGAAAGTTGGTTGCCGCAAGATTTACCAAACGGCCATACCAAAACCCAAACCAAAGACAAGTCCCCTTGCGCGCGGACCAAAACTCACCTCAAATCTCATCTTCGCTCATCACTTTGTTTCTTCGTTTCCTTCTACATTTCTCCTTCTCTTTTTCTAGGGTTTCCTCTCCAAAGCCAGATCTCCTCTTTCTTGATTCTTCAGAATGTGGCGCTCTCTTTGGCGGTCCATCGATCGCTTCTCTCTCCAACACTTCAAGTAACTTCTCCTTCTTTTCCAATCTAATCTTTTGTTTGAAATTTGGAAATGCGTAATCTGATTATCATTAGCCTTGGACTATAATTCACTTGCGTACTTTACAAGTTTAATGCTGTTTAGAACTGAAGTGAGATTAAAATGTAATTGTATTCTGTTAAATTATAATGCGGTGATTATTTTACTTCTTTTGAATTGTTTTATTGTTCTTCATTATTTTGGTGACTTTAATTACTTTATTTTTGCTTAAGGATTCGTCATTTTTATTTTGATGATTATTATTCTAACGAAGATGTTTCTTTTTTCTTTTTTTAAATATTGTTCGGGATATAGATACGTAATTACTGAATTGCAGCAGATCAAAGTTGTCAATAAGCAGAACAGGGTAACTTATTTAACTTTTACATAATTTATTATCATAATTAGTATTGTTATTCTCAATAATGGCGGTGGAGTTTGAAAACTCCATGAGCAGGTTTATATGCTTGCCATGTATCTGTTTAACTATAAACAAGGAAGTCAAAGTTCAATTAATTAAGTCAACGACGATAGTTAACTGAATAATTTGGCTATTAAACCTGCTTTTGGGTTTTTAAACTCTAATCTCTTGATGTGCTGGGTAATTATCCTAATGATTAGTATATGAAATATTTCTTTCCAAACTGACCTGTCTTTTTTTCCCATCCTCTTTGTTCAATCTCGTATGCAGGAAGCAGTGATAGATCTACTACAGTCTATTGTGGAGATAGTGACATATGGTGACAGACAAGATCCATTAATATTTGAGTATGCATTACTCTTGAGACATCTTTGCATGCATGGTTATGCCTTTCAGTATTTTTGTGATATAATCTGAATTTCTTCAATTGTTGCAGATGTTTTATGGAATATCAAGTTTTAGCAGAGTTTGTACGGGTACTAAAGATCAGTTCAAGTTCAAGAATTGAGGCACCGTTGCTTCAGTATCTAAGCATAATGATTCAAAACATGGATAGTGAACCTGCAATTTGTAAGATACTTAGTGCCCCATATATGTATGTTAAAACTTCTTGCATGTTTAGGTTTTTTCTCTCTACGCCTGTTGGCATCTCTCCAGAAAGGCTTTTGCCTCTCAGGATCTCAAACATAAATGTTGACATGCTATCTGCAAATAATTACATTGGAACTCGTTTTGCTTACTTGTCTTGTCTCTCAAATTCTTTTTCTGTCATCCTTGACTGTTGTTCATGCAACTTTGGTGATGCATAGAATTGATTGATGCAGATTATTGTTTAAGCAATGACTATATCAACAACATCATAGCACATCAATATAACTTTGACGCAGGAGATCTTGCTCTTTATTATGTGTCTTTCTTAAGGTTGTGTTTTTTTACTTTCTCCTTTAAATTTCTAAAGCATAGGAATATAATTTTCCATCTATTTAAACAAATTACAAGTTTCCACTGATTTTTTCATTCTTTCTAAAACTATTGCTTGACTTGCTTATTAAAGATGGAAACAAATTTGACTATATTCATTATCCTTTTTTTCCACATCGTCTTTTTTTTTTTTTTCTTTTGCCGTTAAATCAGAGCAGTGAGCAGCAAAATAAACAGAGACACACTTTGCCTTCTTGTTAAGGTTCAAGGGGTAAGTTAAAGTTCTATAGCTTTTATTTTATTATTATTATTTTTTTGTGCCAGAGCTCAACGGCTCATTTATTTAAGACATTATTTTACGTTATAATATGTTTGCGCTCTGTGGTTGATGGAGTTTGGAGCATTGATATAATCTTGTCATACAGATATTTTGTGTTGACTGCCAACATGCAGTTACGATGCTCAAACATTTGAATTTTTTGCTTAAGCAAGTAACCTTGACGAAGTCAATATATCAATCGTGCTTTCTTTAACTGTTGCCTCTAATAAACCTTCATTCCCTTCTCTACCTGCATTTATATACGTGCCTGCTTCCTTTAAATTAGTTGTTGAAATTGAACGTGCAAAAAGTTATATATTTTGCTCTTAGTCAAAGCAGATGAGGATAGAAGATTTTCTCTGGATTCTTCTTGATAAAGCATTTGGTAGGTCTATTAAATTACTTGCCTCCCAAGTTGGTGCATTTGGAGGTTTTTTAGCTAGAAAAACAGAAGTCAGAGGCACCTGACTTCATCTTCACAACCTGCCTCAAGTGCCTTTTATCTTTTACGTTGACATAGGGAGAGTAGCCGCAAACAGAAACAGGAAATTTCTTTGACAACTTTCATATATAGATAATAAATAATGGTCTACTGTGTATATTTATTTAAGGAGTAATATTGTTCAAATCGCAGGTTAAAGTTATTTAGCAAATTTTCTATTTGTTTACTTGTGCTTGTGCCTATTTTCTGTCTGATGAGAATATATTGTCTTCACTTTGTGTGCATGAAATATGCCAGTGCTCTTTCTTATGTAAATAAAATGCATTTTCTTTTTTCTTTGATGTCTTGTATTTTTTTATTTTATTTATTGTCTTTTAACATTGCCTGACAATTTTTTTCACAAACTTGCGTGATTTATCTTCAATTTCCCATATATTTCATTATGTTCATTAAATTGAGTTTTCTCCTGTTTGCTCACCTTTATTTTCCCCTTTTTCTTTCAAACATTGTATCTTCCTTTGTTACTGCAGGATGTAGTAGTCTCATTTCCATTGTACAGTGAAGCTCTTAAATTTGCTCAACATGGGGAAAAGATGATTCAAACAGCTATACGTGCATTAACTCTCAACATATACAATGGTACAATTCATCTGTTGTCTTTTTTGATAACATAGATTTGATGTGTTGTCCATAAATTTTTGGTATCTTAAAATAGTATGCTTTATTCTTATTTTGGTTTATGCAGTTAGTGATGATATGGTCTATAAATTTGTAACAACTCCTCCAGCCTCGAAGTACTTCTCGGACTTGGTTTCTAGTTTGAGGGAGCAATATCTACATCTAGATGCCCTTGTCCATTCTACAGAGTAGGTTGCTTTCAATTTTTTAGGAAACATATGGTAATTGATAATTCCCTAGTTAATTTTTTAAGTCTTAACTTTTAAGGCAAAAATTACCATGGTGCAGGGAAAAATGCTCTCATCAAAAGAAAAAGGACATATTTATGGAAACAGATAAAATTATAGACGATCTTTACTACTTCAAGGACATTCTTTCCGTGGGAGAGCGTCGTTTAAGTAGAGTTGTTACCCAAAATCTTCTCAGTTTACTTATTTTTCCCTTGTTGCTCCCTCTACTGCAATTAGGGAACAAAGTAAGTTGTCATGCTCATAATTCTTTTCATGCTTGATTTTGTGATTGCGAGGGATAAAATCTATCTGATTTTGTGTAATTTCTAAGGTAATTTACAAATGTTTTAAAAGAATGGAGGTATCTAGTGAATGATTGGTAAAACTTTTTAGAGGTTTGGGTCTTGCACATCATGCATGTTGGAGTTTGTATTTGTACAAGAATAATATCTGCACTCTTCATGACATTTAAATCCAAGCTAATTCGTTATTTTAGTTTCAGCTTTGATTACTCGCTTCTTTTTTTCTCGTGTTAAGATTTAAAAAGTCAGGTAGTGCTCTTTAGTCATGCAAAGAATGTAGAGGGATTACAAGGATGAGAATAGTCTTTTCCTTCGATGGTTTTCTTAGACTTGGTCATGAATTTATTGTCTGCCACCTCTAAATGAGGTTCAAGTGGTAGTCTGGTAGCCAACCCATGGGCTTGGTTTTTGCTTCATTCACCATCTTCACTGTTCCACCCAAAAACTAGAAAAAAAGGAAGGATATGGGAAGTTCCAAATTAAAATAAACACACTCTACTCCAAAGAAGAAATCTGTTGGTGGAAATGTATAATTGTATCTCTTATGTTAGTGATGTTTGAAATATGTTGCTGTTAACTTTTTCCGCATGAAACATTCATTCATCAACTTATGTTTTGTTTCAGGGTAGCTACAACATCTCATTAGTCACTTCTCTATACATAGTTTCTCATCTTCTTCAAGTTGTTGGTGGAAAACACTTGATTAATGCAGTGGCTGGTCTTCTTCTATATCATTATATAACATCAAGTCAGGGAGATGCTACCAATGGAGATGTAGCTCGTAGCACAAGTGATCCAAGTGCTCTTCTCCACTCATTGAATGATATAAATATCAAGGAATGTTCAGGTCCTGGGGCTGAGGATGCAGAGGATGTCAACATAACCTATCTACTTGAACATTTAAATGAGCATACAACCTCAAATTCTCCTTTTGATGGCACCCCTAGGAATGATAATATGTGTATAGAGAGGTTGGTATGCTTCCTATTCTGGCATCAAATTTGATCTTGACAAAATTAATAAACTTTTATTCTCATAAAGAGGTTGGTATTGATAAATCTTTAATTCTGATTTTGTTTTTCTTTAAGATCTAATGTAAGATTAATGGTGTATATTTTATGCCTAGTGGCAATATGTTGTTTCATTACCAAGGGGATTCCAACTAAAATATTATTTGCATTAATAACTTGGGAGTGGAGCTTCACCATTCTGGAGCACATCTACTAATTCAATTCAGGAGGCTTAAGAAGTCCTAAAATGAGTGGTTAACTCCTAAATTATTTCTTTATCTCTGCTTTAAGTTTTAGTCATATTCTTCAATCTCTTCTGGAATTTGTGACCACTGCTTTGGTAGCATTATATATTTATTTTTCCATCTGCTACCTTAATGTATGATGATTACCTGAGAACAGAAAACACAGACAGCTATTTAGATCCCTCTCATAAGTGGATATATAAGTAAAGCAGTTCTATATGTAGTTACTTGATCTTATTTTGCAAGAATTTCTGTGATTTATAATTTGTATTGATGCTTTGAAATTGTTGTTGGTGCAGGATTGGGATATTTGCATATATATTTTCAGACAATCACAGTATATCATTAGCATCTCTATTTTTACTACTTACTCTAGCAGAAAATAAAGGTACTTTTATTTTTAATCCTTTCAGTTGTATTTATCATAGATCCTTGCATCGATGTTTATATTTATTTCTTTCTTTGTTCTTCTTTTTTCAAAAAGAAAATTATAATTTTGGCTTATTGTATAGATCTGGAGCATTTTCCGGCATCACTGATAGGAATAAGTCAAAGCCAGGACTTGGCGGTAAGAATGGATCTTATTTACATCTAAATGTACTTATTATGTCTGAAAATATATATTGGATCAATGCATAAATTATTTTGAGAATGCTAGCAATGTCAAGTATATGGAAAAGTATTATCTAGTTACCATTAGTATCCCGAAAATATGATGTCAAAAGTTTTTTTCTTAGCCAATGATATTTCACTGTTCTTTAAATTTATTGATTTATCTGTTTTCTGGCACCACCAGTTTACATGCTCCCAGAACAACTGTGAGTCAGCTTTTCCCACAGTGGATGACGGTATTATAGTGAGACTTCTGCCTAAGGTAGTGTGTTAACTGGATCCTGTTACTTTTCTTCCTATCCCCTTCCCACCCTTTTGCTCTATATTCATTGTAATGCTATTTTAATCATTTAATTGATGTTGCTAGAATATGCTTTCTGGACAGTGCCTGGAATTGTGATGCTTTCTGTCATGGTTGTCAATTTTTAATATTATATGATTTCTCTCTCTTATCTTCAACTTCATTTTAAAATAGATTTGGAAGGCATTATTGAAGCTTTTAGCAAGCCAACCACCAATTTCCCCATCAATACAGTGGCATATAGGGTGGTTTTTGCGAAAGCTACTGCTATGTCAAGGAAATATGCTCACTGATGACAATATGCACCTATTTAATGTAAGCATTCTACTGATCTGTTGTGCTTGATTTAAATTAATTATTTTTAGTGGAAGTATTACTGCTTTAGAAACTTCATATTAGAAAAAAATGCATGAGGTTTTCTTGTTCATGCATTGTGGGTAAGTCGAAACTAGTTGCCTCTTTTAGCCTGGTGTATACAAAGTATAAACCATCATCAGCAGGTTGGATTTCTCTGAAAATTTAATGTAATTATGTGAAAATTTTCTAAAGTTTTATATTTTCTAGTTATTATCGACAGACTTCATACGAGCAGTCCCGTGAATGTCTTCAAAAAGAACTTGATGGATGTTGGTTTGATCATATCCCAGACACTATAAGACATGAGTTGGGAAGCTGCAGAAAAGGTATCAATTACTGTAGTTTAATTCCAGTTTGAACTTAATCTTTTTTTTTTCATTTTAGGGTGGGGTGCGCCAGGCCCGAGCTGTAGTGCAACGCTTGGGCGACGTGCAAGAGCCCCAGTAGCAAGCTATTGTAATGGGTTCTCCCCCTAAAAAAAATTAATTTAATATCATGTGGACCGATGGCCCATGTATCAGATATTAAACTGGTAAACTACACTATCTTCTTAAATGGGAGGTGAAAGATTTGCAAGATGTGGGATCATGTGGATGTCATGAAAACACATCCTCATGCCTTTTTCTAAATGGAAATTATTTAAAATTGATGACATCTATTGCGATTTCATACAGCTCTTGAGGAAAAATCTGAAGCTAAAGATCCTTTATTCACATTGGAGCTTGCAATCTGCCAGCAAACCTTGGATTGTATTGAGCTTTAACCCCCCTCTTCTGTTTTCTTTTTGATAATTCAATACATGTGCAATGTGTGTCTAATTTGTTATGAGTTTAATTGAGTTTTCTTCATGTGATGCTTCAAAAAAATTTTACACCTAGCTCTTATGTTATTTATACAATGCAGGCAGTTTGACTTCTTATTTTGCTTGGCAAAGGATGGTTGATGCAGTAAAGGTTTTTTTATATCTCCTTCATATATGTAGTTTTTGAATTTATTTATATTTATTAGGGTTCCTAGCTACTGAATTGGCTTTGTTGTAAAATTTGGACATGCATATGATATACCTGATAACTGAACAAAATCAAGTTTGTGTTTGTCGTTAAAATGGAGCTTGAATACAAGACATGTAGATATTAGGAATGTCAACAGGGTGGTTTGGGGCGGGGAGTCCATATTGATAAAATGGAGCTTAAATGCAAGACCTGTAGATATTAGGGATGTCAACAGGGTGGTTTGGGGTGGTGATTCCATGTTGATAAAATGGAGCTTAAATACAATGCATATGATATTAGGGATGTCCCGCTCTTGTCCCTGGCAGGAAATTTAATTCCCACCCCCACCCCCCCTTCCCATCTCTGCCTCTGTTCCTGAATTTTCATTGCCAAACCTATCCTCGTTGGAGTGGGGAATCAGGTTTCGCATTGGGTTTTAGTGAAATTGAGTAGAAATCCGTATATGGTTTGGTGCATGTATAGAATTTGAAATATACTAGTCTCATGGGGTGTTGTTACTAGCATTTTGACTTTCATTTATACTGTTATGTCTTCTGAGATATGATTTGGCTGTTGTTTAATTTGATTAATAATTCTCCATTGAAAGCATTACTGCTGTATTGTGCTACCTACAAATTTGCTTAAAAGTTTGCCTTCTGAGCACTCACTTTTGGTTTTTCCATAAAGATCTCACGAAACTTAATAAATGTAGGTTTTCGTTCTCCATCTTCAGCTCAAAGCATTAATTTTCACAGGAGGTTTACTTGAAAAACCCTCACTGAATTCATTGAGTAACAGTGATTCTGGAAAAACTTACACTCCAGATATTTCATCTGCCAGCTTTGGGTCAGAGGTCCCTTTAGGTTGGATATCATTGAAGTAAATGATTTTTTGACCATTCAAAATAACTTCTGAAACCATGTAATCTCATTCTTTCCTTTATTAAACTTTTGTAGGATCAGGAATCCCTTGTAGGATTGCTTTCTCATATGCTGGAGTGAGGGATATTTACCTAATACCGGTGGCAAGGGGAATTTCTGGAAAATTGATTCTTGCAGAGAAGCATCCTTTCCGGAGTCAAGGAGGAGTTGTAATTGCCATTTCTCCTTTGGCAGGGTTAAGTGTGAGTCAGGATGTTGTTGATTTTTCTTTTTCAAGTGCTGTGATTTTATTGAGGACTTTAAAGAGATGTTTTGGTATTTGGTGTGACCACTTGGGGATGTTCTTGTCTAATCCAAATGACAGATATAATCAACAAATAAATCCGTGCCTCTCTTGGTTGTCTTCTAAAATGTCCTAATCCCTCTCTTAACTTTCTACTTTCTATGTGAGTGCTGTTCGGTATCTCTGATCGAGTACTCATCTCGGTATTAATTTCTAGTGGAGTTGGCCTTGTGTGTTGACTATTTGGTGTGTTGACATATGCAATTGTTGAAAATTCTTTGATTCTTTCCGATACTTGAAGCTTGAAATGATTGATTCTCACAAAATTCATAGTATTGTTTCTTTCCCTGTTCACACAGCCTAAGATAGATGAAGACCACCCAACATGGTTGCATCTTCGGATAAGAGAATTTGATCCAAAATTCATTAAAGCTAAAGGCAGCCAATCAAAGGTTTCCAATCCTGCTGCTGATGGGAGATGGACACTTGGTTTTCCTAGTGCAAAGGCTTGTGAGACTGCCCGCTTACTCATTCTGGAAGAAGCCTGTAAGCAGAGGTCTTCTGTTGAGAGCATTCTTGCTCCCCTGCTTCAGGATGATTAGCCAAGGCGATTAAAGCTCCAGCCTGAGTTATAGGTTTGCTTACTAAATTAACTAAAAAGAGTGTCTTGAGTTTTGTTTTGGGGAGGGGGCCTTGTTGGTTTCACCAAAGAAATCTGTAGACTGACATGGACAGGACAGCTCTGCGAAAGAGTAGGCACTTACTATAATATTTTTTCTTTCTTTTACTATGATATGTTGTTTAGGCATTATTCTGTTGTCAGTATGTAAAAGTAAATATATAGACATAAAAATTAAAATGTCACGGAAGTTGTGACTTTGCTACGCCCAAATTCTAGCTTCTGTTTCTCAATTTTTGTTTTCTTCCTCACCCGTTTTAACACACACATATGTTAAGAGGTGGGATTTCTCTTCGCATCTAATCTAATGATTTTGAGGGCTGCTGGAGTACATTCTCCACGTGGTCTTTTACTTTTTCTTTCATGAATATATTCAAATGTCGCACATAAGGTATTGTAACTTAATGATGTCCCAGGCTTTTGTTGTGACTCTGTACGAAGCATCTCATGTAAAAATCCATTTGCAGTCTTATCATCTACTGGAGTGCAACTATGGCACCTCTGCCCTCCTGTCTGCAATTTGCACGTGCATGGTGCGTCAAATTGTGCCTATATCCCCCTTATCCTCGCACAGCATTTCCAGCTCTGCATGACATCAAAAGACGCGAAGTCTTCTCAAACCGAACTAAGAATAATGGCCTAGTTATAGTTTCCTTGAGATTGTATAACCATGTCCATGACACTTGTGTGCCTGTTTTTAGTGAGCCTTTAGAAAGGTGGTTCAGCTAAGGAAATGGTGAATCTAACGGAAACAGTGAAGAATTAACTTATTTCAGCAACGCCATTACCAGGCATCAAGAATATATGCTGGGGGTACCGTAAGGGTGGGAGGGGCACGTCGTCCGTTGTTCGATCCAGGGAAGAAACAGTGCAAGGGTTAATTTAGCAGCATTGAGCAGGAGATACTGCATGATGATAAAATAATGGCAACTTTTTAGAAAAGGAGTGTGTGGTACGTAATTCCATAACCTTTTACATTAACAAGGCTGTCATGTCAAAATTAGAGCAACTTTTTTTCTCCAATACTGTTAAACCTTCAAAAGTCTGGGCGGCCGGCCAATATACTATTAACAATTCCCTCTCTCTTCTCCCTCTTGGATATTGCTTTCCTCCACATGGCCACGTATTGACCAAAAGATGCTTATTTGAAGCTTAAAAGCATAAAAATGAGCGGCCTTTTGTGTAGATAATGCCATATTTTACTTTTAATATTGCTTTTATGACAGAGTGCTTTACTTTAAGCAAAAGAAGAAAAGAAAATACACATACATACATATATATATATATATATATATATATAGAACTATGCAAGGAACTCCAATGCAATGTGTTCCATCTGGAAAAAAGATTGGGAAAGAATTGTAAAGATAGCCCTCTAACTTTCACTTTGACACCCATATCTTTTAGTCTTCCAAACACAGATTAGCAGGAAACAGCTCCGGTTGGCTTTATGTTACAGTTATTATATTTATGCCTTCTTCTTTAAACAAAGTTAACCGTTATAGCTGGGGTATGGCCTAAGCAACTGCATATATTCCCTTCCCTCTTTCATTCAAACACTCCTTTTCTAGCATTTTCAGAATTGCTTTGCATTCAAATAATTTTGTGCCCCCCCTTTGGATGTCTTTTTAGGCCAACAAAGATGGAGAAGCTTTTTGACTGAGAAAATGCTCACTGGGAAAGAATAAACAGTTGAGAGTTTTGGATTATTTGTTGTAAGGAACTCTTTGGGTCCTACCCCTACCTCTACCTCTCTATCCATCCTATTCCTTCGTGTATACCACTCATCTACAAATCAAATTAACGCGCCATCACTGATGTAGGACAGTAGAAAGAATTAATGCATGTAATGTCATTTATGTTTACATGTTTATGTTATTTTATTCTGAGCTTACTATTTCGAAAATCTTTTTTGGGTACAATAATATTGAAATGTATAAATCTTTAACGGTTTTTTCAATATCATCACATATATCTTTATACAAGCTGATGTATTAAATGTTATATTTGTTAGACTCATGATGAGTGTCACATATGAATTTATGTCATATTCAATTTTTAAAAATATTTTCTTTTATTGGGAGAGTTTAAACCATTGTAATCATTTTCGCCAAATATAAAGACTTTTTTTTTTTAAAAAAAAAGGAATTGGAGTAGCTTAGTAAAAACATAGATATATATGTATATACTCGACGACATTGTATTCTATAGATATATTGATATAAACAAAGGTATCTCAACAAATTAATACATTGATGTCTATTTGCGTAGGATTTTAAACAAAACAAAAATTAGCTTCCAAAATTAAGCATCCTATAAAGAAACCATAGATTAATACGGTAAACAATATTTTAAATCATGACAGACTTCTGTCATGTCATGTCATGTCATGTCAACTCATTTGAAATGGTAAACAACATCTTGGGCTTCAATTACAAAGAACATTCTTCTGGTTTTGTGGGTTACGATGCTGTTCTTCATAGGTAGCTATGAAGTTTCATCAGCTTTTTGTCACTAGCTACCATGTGAGATGTGACCATGAAGTAATATCTGTTTCTTATCATGATCAGTTCTATGATTGTTAAATTATTCTCCATCTGTTTCCTTTTTTTAGTTAGCTTTCTTTCTCAAGAGGCTGTGTTTTCTGGGAGACATTTAAGACTCAGAGTATTAACGGTAAGCATTGGTTTGGCAAAGAGTTGGCATAAAAAACAAGAAAGAATTAGAATTAGTTGATTGATGAATGAAAAGGAAATCTCTCGTTTGTTGTGCAAGGAAAATATGCTTTGATTAGTTTTATATGAGAATTCCTAGATTTATATAGTGGTGTAGCTCTCCTTTCTATGTAATGGCACGCTGAGGGAATAAGAACAGGAAGCTAACATGGGCCACAACAAAGCCTAAACACCCAGAACCTCTCATCTCAGTGTCGACTCAGGCAGCAGATGCAGAAAAAGGAAGAAGCAATTATTTTGCTTGGTGATATGGTACAATCTATAATGTAGATACACAATTTTTCTTTCCCATTAGCTTATATATTATGCTGGCAAAAGAATATGACCCTCCCTGAATTTGCATTATATATTTTTATTAGAAATGTTAATTTAATAATAATGTCAAAATTTTAAAAAGGTGTGAATTGAATTTATAAATTTTTTTTCCTCAGATTAAATTTTCAATGAAGGCAATCTAAGAACTATTTCAATGAAGAGTAGTTCAAAACAATTTTCTCAACTTGTGTTTTTCAATCAAGTGCCAAAAAAAAATTAATGAATAAATCAATGAATAACAATGTGAAAACTAAATTTGGCAAACTCTTCAATGTAAAGTAGAATCCTCAAATGTGAACAGTGAGGAGTAAGAGAGGAATAAGCAAAGTTTAAACAAATCAAATTTGAATACAAATCAAGTTGCCACAAGTTCAACATTTTGATGAAGCCAAGCTTGAATACAAGTTTCTCAAATTTGTTTTTACTTTAACACATGTCAAAAGTAATTTGATAAACAAAATAATGAATAAGCAAGTTGTAAACAAATTTTCAAATCTTCAAAGTAAAATGCACAAGTTCAAGGAGTAAGAAGTAGAGAGAAAGGACAAAGAATCTTTATAAGTGTATACGTCTTCTCCTTTAGCAAGCTAAGGAGTTTAAATCTATTATTGAATAAATTCAATACAATGCCTTTTAAGGATCAAGCACAACCGCTTTAACTTTTCAAGATTAAGTTAGAACCTTTATGCATTTTCAAAATATGACGAGCCTTTTAACACTGCCTTTTGGAGGTTAAGGTATAACCTTTTCTCATTTACAATTTTGAGTAGTAAGGATAACTTTAGAAAGTGGGTTTTCCTAAGTAAGTATAACGTGGGAAGAGTATGATGAGTACAACGATGTATACAAAGAATAGGAATTAATGCACAAGGAATTTGAAGCCTAAAGATAGCTTAAAAGCTAAGTTGGAGAGTATGATTTGCTTGCTTTAGCTTGGTTTTTCTTTCTTTTTCTTCATAAGATTTGATTTTTGAGTATTTGATGTTTTTCTCCACTTTTCTAATCTTGTAAATGTGTTGGAGAAGCCTTTTTTATGGTTGGAGAAGCTTTGGAGTTATTAGAGATGATTTGGTGAAGAAACTAATTATTTTTTTTTAATTTTGTGTCTAATAGCTAGTTCTAGACTTCATGTATTGATACTTTTCACTAGGTATCAATACATTTGGTCAATGCATCAATACTCTTCACAAGGTATTCATATCTTGCATCTAGAAGCATTTTGTGTAAAATGTATCGATACCTAATATCAAGGTATTGATACTTATATCTTAAAACCTAGAAATTGCTTCTTTTTTAACTTAATTTCATGCCAAATACTTGGACATTTCAAAGTAAAAGCAAGGGATGTTTAAAACTTATTTAAATAAGTTTAAAATCTATTTAAACATGTTCAAATATCATTCAAGTAATGGCAAAACTCATTCAAGTAATTTTGAAGCTTTTCACATGGAACCACTTAAGCACTTCAAAAGAAAATATTTAAAACCAGATTCAAACAACTTCAAAAATCATTTAAACAAGTTCAAGGATCACTCAAACAACTTCATAGAATTGGTTTTGAGAATGTGATTCACAACTATGACAAGATTTTATGGTATAAATGAGTTATGGAATTTAGATTTTGAAGTGGTTTATGAAATGAATTTTGTTTAGAATGATAAACTAAGTTTAAGTTATGCTTTCAAGCTGACTTATGTAAACCAAAGGTGATTTAAAAGTTGTTTTATGCTTAAGCGTTTGTGATTTAAAGGTGTAGACTTGAGAAAATGTTTATTTTTTTTTAAATGTAGATTTTGAAAGAGGTATCAATAGCTCATTAAAAATTGTTTTGAAACAAAAGTATTAATACTTTCAATAAAAGTATTAATAACATAGAATAAGTGTAGGGGTTCTTTGTTTTAAACATATCGATACTTCTAACAAAAGTATCGATACCTATAGTTTAAATTTAATGTCTTAGTGAATTTTAACCCTACTTTACTTAGAAAAGCCTGGTTACCTTGGATTGAAAAACGAAATGGATTCAATAGTGGTTTGATAGCTGTATTACATCATGGATTTGGTTTCAAAACAAAAAGTGAATGGTTTTAAAGGAAATGGCATAGTTTTACAAAGTAATTCTCATCGCAAATGCTTGTTCCCTTTCTTATGTCCTTCACTGAGCTTTATGCTCACTTTTCACAATTCATGTTTTGGTTTTTAGATCCAGAGGTAGTTAGATCATAGCTTTAAGGAGATATGCATCCCACCTATTGGTAGCTCAATTTTGGCATTCACTAGGTGACACCTACCTAGAGTCACTTTGTTATTCATGAGTTAGTCGTCCATCATTTTGTAAATGTCAAATGTCTAGTATAGACAGTGTTATAGCCACGAGTTAGCAAGAATTTGAGACTTTGATGAATGTTATTAATATCGTGATATGTTTCAAATATGGTTTTTTTTTAAATGATTTATGATGAGTGATAGTTATGAATGGATGATATGAGACATATATTAATGATGTGATAAGTTCATGAGTATAAAGGAGTATGAGGTTTACTAGGGACTAATGGGCTTAGTGTATTGGGCCTTCCCATCAATTATGGCTCGAGATTGGATAATGATAAAGTTGGTATCTGAACCCTAGGCATAGATGAGTCCTATGCTTGATTGTTGTGTCTAGTGGAGTATTGAGTTTCCATGCAGAGTTTTGTTTACAAATTGTATACTTGGGCACAAATCCCAACCAAGAGGCTATAAGGATCCCCTTATCTATCTTAGTATCCTACCATTCCTTTACATATAGGATCATTGCTAAAAATGTCCCTTACGATAGAGGCCTATAAAGGGTGTTGCTTTTGTCTAGATGAAAATGCCATTTACGACATGAGTTGCTGTGAGAAGGGCTAAAGATTAGACTGTTCCAAACGATATGCCAACTAAACTATGAGCTTTTACTTTGAAAGGTTACAGTAGGTGCAATAAAGCTATTAGGTAAGATAACATGGAAATGTTTAGGAATCGGCACACGGTTGCACAAATTAGTGTGAGCAAAGATAGAATGGTAACTCTAAGTGACTTAGACACAAGATTGTGGGAACTTAATCATGTAGTTGAGGTAATGGCAATTAAATTGGTTGGTTTTATGACAAAAGGGTGATAGACACCCTACTGGTTGAGCCCCACCGAGTCCTCAAGCTCAGGGTTTACAAGAGCAACTTAAGTTGGCATATAAGTTAAAGAGACACCACATGCCAAGGTTATTTGAGTTGAACATTTTTTTTAGGGATAACATTCTGGGGTGCTTTGATGTCGAGTCAGTGTAGCTCACTAGTTTTAGATTGAGGGGCATAGCACGAGTGTGGTTTGACACTTATCAGAATAGGAAACCCTATCGATTTGCTCCTCTAGCTTGGATTGAGTTTAATGAGGTTTTTCTGGATTGTTTTTCACCAACAAGAATACTAGTTGCTAATGTTTAGGAGTTCAAAGCTGTAGTGCAAGACCTTAATATGACTGTGATCGAATATAAGGCCGTCTGTTTCACTTAGTTATCCTCATTTGTTATTGGGCTCATTAATGATGAAAATAAGAGGATAAGGAAATTTATGAGAGGCCTAATGGAATCAATGTATAGAGCTATTGAGCCATGAGGATTTACTTTCTATTCCTTAGTTATGGATTTTGCAAGGATAGTTGAGGTTAAGAACATAAAGCACCAAGTCAGCTTTGAGAAAACAAGGAAGGCTAGGATAAGAGGCCATCAAGGCCACAAAAATTCCAGTATTGGGAAAGGTTTTATATTTAACCTTCGTTGAGGCCATAGACATGTGTTTAAACGACATTACATTACTTGTGGTAAGACACACAAATGGTTGTGCCATCATGCATGTGAACTTTATTTCTATTATGGACAATCAAGGCACGTTAAAGGGGAATACCAAGAGCCCTATAGGTATATGGGACTCAACAAGGGAGTGAGATAGTTGGAATTGCTGCTAGGTAAGGTTAGGAGATTTTTGGCCACTTGGGATAGCGGATTTCAAGGCATAGTAGTTTGATGGTTCCACCTTGCATCGATTGAAGGAAATGACATGTGGAGTCATGCCTACATGTGATGAAAGGTTGTTTTCCATGTGGACAACGTGAACATTTTAGAAAAATTGCCCATAGTCCCTGCAATCACATATACACGACTGACTTAAGTACAACTTCACTAGACTTCTTTAACATATGCCAAGTCTAATTTTAGGTAGTTAATAAGAGGACAATAATATGCCTACAAGAAAATAAAAGTCGTTAATTAAGATATAAGGGGATTAGATACCCCCATGATCTAATATCACTATCAAGAAGATCTTGAGTTTTTTAAAGTAAGTATGGAATAATAGTGTCGGCATTGGGTAATGGTCTTGGTATGCTATGGGAAACTTTAAATTTTGTGCAAGGTTAAAGTCACAATTGACCAAGGAGATTGTAGGAAAACTTTGGGATCAAATAAACTAAGATATATACATATACATACATACACACACACATATAAATTTTTGTGTGTGTGTGTGTATTATATATGTATATACATATACATAAACATACACACACATACACACACAAATATATATGTGTATATACAAACACAAAGATATATATATTTATGTATGTATACATGTATCTCTAAATTCTATCTAAGAGGAATTATGTTTGATATGTATGTGTATATGTATATGTATCTCTAAATTATGTCTAGAAGGAATTATGTTTGATATGTATATGTATATACATATATATATATATATATATCTGTGTGTGTGTGTGTATACATGTATGTGTGTGTGTGGGTGGGTTTTCTATTAGAAATGATGTTGATAATGATTCATGATTCTATGTTGATTTGATGTTGTTGAGATTTGAACTAAGTGATAAGATGTTTTATGGACATGTTTTCCATTCAAACATGATATTTAGAATGAGTTTTGGGCTAAGATCCTTTGTGTTGTTGGTTAAAGACTTGGAGATATTGCCCAAGTGTTGTGAAAAGTGTAGGGAATGAATGAAGTACCGATACCTCTACAATAGGTATCAATACATGTTCTTCAAACTCAGCTCCAAAAGTGTTCTATAGCAAACGTATCCATACCTCTAGTGAATGTATCAACACTTATAAGGTAGAAAGGGTTTGGGAGGCTCCCTATTCTACAAGTATCAATACATGAAGATGAAGTATCAATACCTGCTGCTTACTTAGCTAAAAAAAATTATGGGTTTTCAACTTGATTTCACACCCGAACATCTTCCTAACCTAGATTAAAGTTTCTAATGATTTCTAAGTGAAAAAATTATAGGTTGAACCACTAATTTGAGTATAAGGTTAATTTTCAACGGATTCACGAAAATTATTGATTATGTAATACTAGTACATGAAGTTACAAGTTACTCTCAATAAGAGATTGACTAATTCGAATCGACAAAATGAAGTCAAGTTGAGAGACTCAATAGTTCATTAGTATGACCTTTCTAAGGAGTAAATTCTATGTGACAATTGATTTGAGTACATGATAGTGAGCTATACCTGGAATGGAAACCAATTTAGATAAGGCAAGAATGAAGCATGAGAATATATGATGTAAAGACTACAATTCAATCTATGACATTGATACAATCTTGGTTGTAAATTAAGGATTGATGATTACTATAAATATCATATGTTATAGAACCAAAGTGGTATATGGTACCTTGGAGTAATTAAAAGATGTTTGATTTTCCTTAGTTGGTGTCAATATTATGGAAACTTGATGACAAAGAATGACATTGCACTTGGTTGGTGCCGAAGTGTTGATGGTTTTAAGTGAGTTATAATGGAAGCTAAAGAAACAATAACATAACAGGTTGGGATTAAAAAGGTCATCCTTTACAAAAACCTAGCTAGGTGTGAAGAATGAAAGGCCAAAAAATAGGGAATTGTGGAGAAACTGATGGCCACTAAATCAACACTCGTAGTCGGAAGAAAATGGAGTTTAGGAGAAAGATCTTCGAGGTGCTATATGGTGAAAGGAAAAGTGCGTAGTGCAATTCAAATGGCTTGATTTTGAATGAAGAAATAGAACATTGAAATGCCTTGATCATTAAGGAGGTAGATGATACTTGAAGGTGGGAATGAAGCTTGGCTTGACCTTTGACAACAGTAGAGAGAAAATTATCAAGGCTTTCAATAAGTTGGAGAGTGAGGATCAAAATGCACAATAAGACAATAACCTCAAATGGTAAGAGGGTAAGAATTTTGATTTTCATTATGAAGTTTTAACATGGAATATGAAGGCATTAGATAGATAGGGGTGAAAATAAAAGGATAGTTCAAAATGTTATTGGAAAGAAAAAACTAGACATGGTTTTCTTATAAGGATCGAAGTTATAAAAAGTTGATAATAAAACTCTAGAGTCAGTTCGGAGAAATGATAAACTAATTAGAAAATCCATAGAGGTGGAAGGTGTTTTTGAGGGATGTGTGAGCATATGGCTTTACTTTTTTTACATAATGAAGTCTTGATTTGAGTCAAAAACCTATTCTACTCATAGGAAAAATTAAGTCTCATGATAGGCCACATGGTTTTAAAATTATCTATGCACTAAGCAAATATTGTAAAAGAAAGAGCTATAGGAAAAAAGTAGTGGGAGTTACTAAAGGTCATGAAGTACTATGGGTGCTAGGAAAGGATTTTAATGTGGAGAAAAATATAGAGGAAAACATTGGAAGTACCAAGAACTGGAAGTCCTTATTATAGTTTATTGAATTCATGAATGAATTAGATTTAGTCAATTTCATGATGATAGTGGGAAAGTTCACGTAAAGCAATAATTAGGATATTGCAACTTGGAGTAGATTGAACATAATCTTATTGCTGTTAAGGTTATAATTCAACACCAAACTTGCTCCAAAATTATTTTTTTTAAGCTCTTTCTTTGACAATAATCTTCTAGTGATCGATAAAGAAGTAACAAATTGGGGTCTTAAGCTTTTTTGCTTCTTTAATCACTAGCTCAAGGAAAAGACTTTCCTAGACATATTTATGAAAACATAGAAAGAGATGAAAGGGAGAGGCATATTAATTGTCATGAACCAATCTCAGGCCATGAACGGCATAAGAACCAACAAGACAGAGCTCACTTGATCCAAGCAAGCCTTAAATACAGACTGGTGGATACATTTAGCATAACATTAAAATATGACTCATCTCAACACATTCATAGACATGTGTGTGTAAAACTCATCAAATACACATACACACATGCATGTGTGTGTGTGTGTGTGTGTATATATATATATATAGATAGATATCTCCATATCCATATCTTATAGCATAGTCAGTGCACAATTGTGTGCTTAAAACATATAGAATATATAAGTATCTTAGAACAAATATAATCATATGCCATTCCATGGCTAAGTTATAGAGTAGATTAACTCGTTACAAACACAAAATAAAAGTGTGGCAAACTTCAGAACAACTAAACACCAAATAGATAGTGGAGTTGACATCAAGGATTGGTGATATCTACTAGATACCTCAACGAACACCTACCACAAATATAGATTGAGCTCTTTCCAAGGGTGTCAAACAAAAAGGTCTACTGATATAAAAACACAAGTAGAATTTGCATGTATAAGTTTATAAATCAGTGGGTAAATACAGGGAAGGGGAACAAGCTAATACATGAATGTTTACACAAAAGCATTTTTCACCAAACATGTCTTAAGTCAAATCCAAATCTTTACTCAAATCATGCAATCAAGATGTTTCCAAGAGTTGTCCAAATGGTTTGAAATCCATATAAAACCCCTTTAGAGTTTGGTTTAAAAGCAAAGCAAAAGCATTTGAAAACCACTTATAAAGTGTGTCTTTCTAGAAATTGGCTGTAAGTATCGATACCTAGTCAAGAAGTATCAATACATTTCATCCAGAATGTCTCCAGAAGCCTTATAGCTGCTAGATATCGATGAATATGCTTAAGGTATCAATCCTTTTTAGAAAAAATCTTCTAAGAAGCATCTGTCGACTAGGTATCCAAACCTCCTTCGAGGGGTATTGATACCTCATTCATATTTTTCTAGATTTCATGCAAAATTCTAGATTTTTGACCGTAAACAAAAGGACTAACATTCCTCTTTCCAAATATTTAAATTTCAAATGTAAAACATGTCAAGAAATGTGTTCAAATAGATATTCTTCTAAACCATTATACAAAATAGATAAAGATTAACTTCAAGTTCTAAATCTCACTCATGAAAATGTCATTCAAGTTTACAAAATTTGTGGAGCTCTAACTTATGAAGTACATAACTATGATCATCATGTTGATAATGGTACAATCCCCACTATCTTAGACAACACAAAAAGTGTCGTAACACCATGATGAAACAGAATGGACATGTGCCATACTTTGCCACACACAGCTAGAAAAATATCTCCTAATAGTTGGAGTACACTGTCACGACCCAATCTCAAACTAGGGTTGACGTAAAGGCCTATATGGGTATAGCCCATTAAACCCAAGCAAGCCATACACATCTCATCCTTATCTATGTGTTATTCATAATACATGTGTGGGTGTTTGTGTACACCATTTCGTTTAACTTATGCACCATAAATATGCATTCCTTCATCAATATCCACATTTATCACATTTGTTAATTATTTTGCATGCCTTTCCATGCTTGTTAACATGTACAGTCTCATACCATCTGTAATATAAGTCATCTGCACCCTTTTCGATGCTCAACATAAATATCACATAGCTTGTGTACAAAAACATAAGTATTGCCAGCATTGGCTACATAACCATATGTCTCAACTTAATAAAGTAAATAAACTTATAAGACTTGACTCAATACTAGAAGCTACAAGAAAGGCTTTAACACAACTACCAAAATCAAGTTATAAACACATCTTTCATCTGTGAGTTATAAAACTCAATGAAAAGCGAAGCAATATACTAATTTCAAACAAGTAAATACATCTTTCATCTGTGAGTTATAAAACTCAATGAGCAGACACGAGAAGGGAATAAACTAGAAGGACAAGTTTTAATATAAACCAATCTTTGATATAAACATGTATCTAGAAATAATCATCGATTTTTATTGAAATTATTCATCAATTATCTTAATTTATATTGGAAATTAGGTGTTATAGGATACTTTAGTTTGAATATGGTTGTTTATGAGAAATTGTTTAAGGTGTTCTACTCAAGTAGTACCCTATTCTATAAAGGAAAAAATGATGATGAAGTTGTTGATCACATTGACTTTTTCATCACTGCTATCATTGAGAAAAGATTCATCATCACAGCTACCATATTATAGAATATGCTCAAATTAAAGCTCATTGTCATAGGAGCAATCAAATGAATTACCCTAGAAAATCTCATTTCAAAATAAGAACTAAGTTTTGAATTCTTAGTAAATTCGATTTTTATAACCAAGTTTCCAAATAGTGCATCAAGATTGAGTTTTCAAGACAGAATTCTACACTTAAGTGAGTCTCACAATTTAAGACCCTTTGGATCCAAGCATGTTATGGTAACATTGGAAGAAAGGTGGTTTATGCATCATATAAAGAAAAGAACACCAATCTAGTTGGCACATTTCATCTTCAAAGATATGTACCATCTGACAAAAGGTCACAAAAACAAGTTAATTTATGGGATGGCTACCTTTAACATTCTTAAGAAATGGAAAGTGAACACCTCATTTGACAAAGGCATTATGCAGAACAAAATCAAGTTTCTTAACAAAAACTAACTTGGTAAAAAGGGATATGAGTTTAACCTTGACACAAATAGCTGGATGAAGAAAATAGAAGAACAAAAGAAATCAAACAAGAAAATCAAGGCATCCACTACTCAAGCTACCTCATCACCCATTCCCTCTACTATAAACACTCAATCTTTAACTAAGGAGTCATCTGAGGCTCCGAGATTAATGTACATGGGGGAAGATATCTACAAATTCTTAAGTGACAAAGTTAACAAATAAGGAAAGAAAATTGAAGAAGGAATCTTCAAAATTGAGAGCAAGCTTGATAAAGTGACATCCATATATACCCCAAAGTACCAAATCTATTTGATCACTATTGTCACTGTATTGACAAGGTAAATGTAACAATCAAAAACCTGAGAGAAGAAATGGTAGGACTTACTAACAACCAAAAGGAACTAACTCAAAAGTAAGAGGAATTACATGACAAACTACCCCAAACAGCCACGTTGATCTTGTTGAGAGCTCTGACTTAGATTAGCTATTATGCAGTCTACACTTGCATAAACATAGCATTTGCATTCATGCATCAATTACATCATTGTTTGCTCTATGTCTTTCTTATGTGGCTTTAAGTATGCATGCTATGTTCTTTTGGAAATCAGTTGGTGATCAATGCAAACCTCTTCATTTTGAATGCTTCAATTATGCTTATTCTTTAATTAATTATTGATTTACTTAACTAATGCCACTAATGATCTAATGCCATATTGAGCTTTGATATTGTACTCTATGTTCTTTCTCTTTTTTTCATATAACAAAAAAAGGGAAAAGTATGGGATAAATTTGCTAGCTTTCTTTTCTAAATGTTGGAATGTGCTTTTGAATTTTTTCTTTCTAAATGATTTAAGAGGAGCACAAGGTGGAGTTGTTTCTATGGCAAGTGCTAAAAGGTGGGGTGTTGATCAAAGATCAATAGTAGAAAGGGGTTTGCTTAATGGAAATCATATTATGTGTTTATTGTGTTTACTTTGGTGCAAATCATGGGGAATTATGGGTAACACCAAGAGAGCTAGTAACCTTTTTCCTTGTATGGAATGATGAGTTCTTATTTAATGGTTGCAAAAAGGCATGGTATATGGCCTTATTTGCAATTACCCAATCCATATGGCTTTCAAGGAATCATATGATTTATAAATAAAAAAGTTAGGATGTATTGCAACTATTCAATATAGTCAAGGCAAAAGTTACATGGTGAACACAAGCTAAATGGAAAAACAAGAATCAATTGATGTTGGATGTATTTAGATGCCATACATTAGCAGCTACAAATAAAAAGAAAGAATCGACATGGAAAAGCCCACATGAAGGATTCTAAAGTTCAAAGTTGATGGGGTTACAAGAGGGTGTTTGAGGGAAGTGTGTATGAAAGGGATTTTGCATGATAAGGCAGGCAAAAATCAATAAGGATTAAGGACTCAAACTGCGCTGACTCATTGCAATCAAAGAATCATTCATTATTTTGCCACTTTAGGTTGTACTACATCGCATCATGTTAAAGTGAAAAATGATTCTTCAAATATAGTAAATTAGGTAAAGTCTCCCTAAGGTGCACCATGAAGAATGAGGAAGCACATCCTGCACATTGAGTACCTAAAGAGACAAATTAATCTCTAGGAAATTTTACATTCATTCCAAGTTGCAAAATGATTTAGCAGACTACTTTACAAAACTAGTGTGCTAAGAGTGGAAGAGCTATTAACAATTTTTAACTAATGTTAATTTTGGTTTCTGGTATTTGTCCTTAATTGGTTAAGGTCCCATGTATGGTTGGTAGTAATTTTGGTTGGTAAGGTTGATTGAAATTTTGTTAATGCTAACTGCATGGTAGTTTAATATCAAAACTGATTTTGATAATTGTGATAAACCTGTGGGTGGTTGGAAAGTATTTTTCAATTGTTAAATCTTTTTCCTAGTTTGTTGCTACTATAGAACTTGATCATAACCTCTATAAGAAATGTGAGAGAATTGAATTTGTGATGAAAGGTGTATTTATAGTTTTCATTCACTGTGAATTTATAGTACATGGCAAGCCTCTAAGATAAAAAAAATATGACTAGTATAAGATTACATCTAGTTACAAGATTGCCTAGGATAAGGTTACATCAAGTACATGAAAAGAATACAAGAGTTATCCTATATTGAATTCTAAATTTTGTGATTGTGAAAATTGGTTGAACTACTTATTCTTGGTTGATTGTGATGACTATGAAAATTGTTTCCGCTACTCGTATCCTTGGTTGATTGTGATAACTGTGAATATCGATTCAACTGCTTATCCTTGGTTGATAATGATGACTTCATGTTATCTTCATCAGTGTGATTTTGTAGTATTTTATTCTATCCAATATGGTATCTCAAGATGGTAATTCCATTAAAAACACCAATATTCGATAAAAGGTAATGAAATATGGATTTGGACAATGGTTTAATGAAGGCATTGGCCAATTGACGTGTAGTTGAGACATGTCTTACTTGAAGTTGTCCTTGGCTGACTTTTTCTCTAACAACAAAATAATCTAGTTCAAGATGCTTCATTCTAGTATGGAATATGTTGTCGGATTTACCACGCAAGTGCACGTATTGTGAACAAGCAATATAATGGAAAATAGAGTGTTAATCCCATGAGAAATTGTACAAAATTTTGCTAAGTACTTCAATTAACACAACTCAATCTTATCCAAACAATCAATTTTTAAGACTATTGAAAACTAAAACAACTAATACTAATAACAAGAATCATAAATTAACTAGATAAACTCAATCAAACAAAAACTTAGAACCACAATATCCTCTCAACATTTCATATGAATCTCTTATACTCTATTTTTACTTATTAAACAGCTAAGTTGTTAACCTAGAGTTCTAATATATTTATAAGTCTCTTCCGATGTTTTTATAAAAATATCTCTCTTAACCAATCCACTATATTCCAATGCAACTTGAAATTAAAAAGGACTTATTAAGTTTAGACTCTAATTTTGGCTAGATATAACTTGCAAGTGTATTCCTACCCTACATATGAATCAAATCAATCATCTCATGGAATTAATATTGAACATACTCTATTTCATCCAAGGCTTACACTAAACTCTCTTTTCCACTTTCATTTAGGTTACCTTATCCACCTAATTGGTGGTTAGTCAATCAGATGCATTACTCACAAGATTGAAATAAGCAACTCAAACTTTATTAATCACAAGCAAGAAAGAGTACTTAAAATTGAAACTACATTTTGGGTTCAATTGTAATTCTATATAAGAAATTGGTTTCTCATAACTACTAAAAACATCATCTAAAAAAGTTTAACCATCAACACAAAACAAAGAAAGTATAAAGAGAACTAAAGAAGAAAAGAAAACAAAGATATGTCAGGTCTTCGATCTTCGATCTTTAAGAATTTTTCCTCGCTTTCTTACTTGCTTGATGGCTCTTTTTCTTCAAAGAAAACCTATCATAATTGTTAGCTTCAAGTGCTCTAAAAGTGCCTCTAAATAATGCTTAGAATCCTATACAAAATCAACTGTCGAATTTTCTTTGCTTGAGATATTGTGTTGGCACCAAGATGCCACCCCTTCACCGCCTTGGCATCAAGCTCTCTATTTTAGTCCATGCAACCTTCTTCTTCACGGTGCCCAAAAACTTGTTTAATTTTCTACTCATGTAAGTATACATATCATAAGGATAGTATAATGGCAAATAGAGTATCGATACCACAAAGAATTGTTTAACAAAATTTACCAAGTATTAAAATTAACATAATGTAGTTTTATCCAAATGGTTAAGAAGCAAATAATTATTTAAACTAAAAATTTAAAAAAACACTAATTAAAAAGAATAAAATCAAAGCAAAAATAAATTTGATAAAAATCAATAGCAATAAGCCTAAGATTGCAATATCCCTCATACTTCATCTAAATTTTACCTCTTTTCCTTAACTTATTTCAATGGTTTGAATTACTAACCTAGAAATCTCAATTACTTATAAAGGTCTCTCCACTCATTTTATAAAAATATCTATTTTAACCAAAACACTATATCCTTATGTAAATTGAAATTAAAATAGACTCATTAAGTTTAAGCTTTAATTATGGCTACATATGGCATGTAGGTAAATCCTTATCCTATCCACAAATCAATTAATATGATCATATGCTATTCCAATCTTAGCCTATGCTAAACTCCCTCTCTCAAGTTTTGTTTAGGTTTCTAAATTAATTTAATTGGTAGCTAAGCAATTAAAAGCATTAAGAATAAATTGGAATAAATAATTTAATTCTATTGAAAATAAGCAAAAAAGAGATTAAAAATTCAAGCTACATATGAGTTAAAATCTTAGAAAAATAAATTTAGGTACTCATAATTGCAAAGATAAATAATACTAGGTGAAGTTTAACCATAGAGTAACAAGAAAAATACAAGCCAAGGAATAAGACAAAACAAATATTTGCAACCTTGCTCTCCAAACTTCAGCCTCAACTTTTAGCTTTTTGAATCTTTTAGGGTTATTTTCTTTTTTTCTTCTAAAGCACCGTTGAAATACAAATAATCTTCACCTAAAATTCTTTGAATTAAAAATAGTTTAACTTAATGACTTTAACTTTTATGCTTAGAACTGTTATGAGGCCCAAACATCAAATATCATCCTTCAAATTTTCATTCCCATAACATTACACTCAGTCATCTTCCTACAAAGAACAATGGTCTTCATGAAAGCAACTCTATCATTTGGATATCTGGAGTGAGAGTTATGGTCAAAACACTGAAGTATCTACGAGCAAGATTTTGGATCCTTCAAACACCTTTCTTTCCAAAATTAAGCCTTATTCCTTTAAGTCTTACAAAAGCATAAAAACTAATAAACAATAGAGAAATTAAAGTAAATAAACATAAAATTAAAATAACTCAATAAAAATAAATGAATTAGAAAAACAACTAAAAAGAACTAAATTCTAGTTAAAATTTAAGGACTTAGCTAACATTAAAGAACAAAATGAGACTAAAACAATTCTATAAAATAGAATAATCACACCCTTAAACTTAAGATTTTACTAGCCCTCAAGCAAAAGAAAAGAAAACAAAGAAAATAAAAAAACTTAAATTTATTTTTTTCAAGTGATAAAAATTCACCAAATCATGATTTCTCAATTTTTCTTCAGAAATTATCCCACAATTTCAACTTAAGATAAAATATAAATAATCTTCAAATTCATGCATCAAATCAAATGAAAGCTCACTTTCGAATAGACTTTTTGTGTGTGCGTGTGTGTGTGAATAACCTCATACAAGGATTATCATGCAATTCAGATGGGTTTATACCAAACATAAGCATAGATTAGTACTAAGATCTCATAAGTTTGCTTTTCATCTCTCTCTCCACTAATGTAGAGTAACACTTATTCAAAGATCAGTAGATCTTTATTAGGCTTGTAATGTAAGGCCAGGGTCAAGGTATGATAAAGGGTATGTTTATACTAAAATCACCTTAAGCACATTATCATTCTAGGACCTATATAGAGCTCTATTTTTCTTGCATAAATAACTTTGCTTTCTTTTCTTTTGTTCAACACTTCATTCTACTTTTTTCATTATTTTTTCATATCTCAATTTTACCCCCAAACTACTTTTTTTTTGTAAGTAGTGGAATGAATTCTAATAATTTTGAATTTTAGCACAATATCAGCTTTTTACCTTTTTCTCTATCTAGCTCAATTTATATTTCCTAAAACAATATACATGCTTAGGAGTCAGGGTTACAAGATTGACAATTTTATTTAAAGGCCAAGCTTATTTATTATGTGGTTAAACAAAGAAAAGGAATATTAGGCTCAAAAGGGATTACTAGGGATAAATATATAACATGATAGGCTTGAAAAGGCTCAAACGGTCCAAAGATGGCCTAAACCATCTCTTAGCTAAGTGGTATCTAAGATTTCGCCTCAAGAAAGAATCCAATAAATTCTAAAATCCTTAACTTCACTATACATTTATTAACATAAACTTTTTCCAAATCACATGAAAATTCTAGGTAAAAATATAGTGCTCAAATTATTTGAAGTCACATTCTACAATGAAACTATCACAAGAATATCAACATAAGCGTAAATCATACCCATATTCTTTCCACAAGCTAAAATCATGAAATAATGAAAATATCATCCTAGGATAGGGAAAATCCTAAACAAGGTGTCAAAATATCTACAAATTTTTTTAATTTTAATTTTTTACAAAAGCTAAAAACAAAAACTAACTAAACATGTAAAATAATAAAATAAAGATAAGCAAATAAAGACCAACAACTTAAAAATAAATAAAAACACCCCCCAAACTTAAAACTAAACATTGTCCCCAATGTTTAAACAAAAAGAACAATAAAATAAATAAAAAGGAAAATGAAAACTCCCATTTTCAAAGCGACCACAATAGTAAAATGGTATAGATATCCTCCCCCACATCATCATCATCAACTCCAGCAACGATGATGGGATCATCTGCAAAACATGGTAAGCAGCCATAAATAGGGGGTAAGTTTATTTTAACTTATACTTTATTTTTTTTTCTTATTAGGCATCACCGCACACCTCATGTGTGCTGCGATGTCTTTGGGTTTGTTCCTTGCATCATGCCTTATCTGGGGCATCATGGCACTATAACGTTGAAGTACCCACGATTTGACGGATCGTGTAACTCTGGGCACTACAACGCCCCCTTCCTATGGTGCTTTAGCCTTTTTTTTCTTTTTTGTGGATGGGGGGAACCTGTAAAAAGATAACAAAATATTAGAAAACAACGATAATAAATACATATAAAAAGAATATATTAAAAGAAGCAACAATCTATAGAAGTAGGATGTTTACTTGCATTGAAAATATTAAACTCAACTACCTCCTTTTCAACTTTAAAAGTTATCTTGCCTTCCCTCATATCAATCATTGTGCTTGCAGTAGCTAAGAACGGTTGTCCCAAGATTAAAAGAATTTCCACATCCTCTTCCACCTTAAGAATAATGAAATCCAATAGAATGTAGAGATACCTAACTTTAACTAAGACATCGTCAATAATCCCAACAAGGTACCTGATTGTTTTGTCTATTAATTGAAAAGAAACTATAGTAAGTTGTATCTCATTAAGCCTAAGTTTCTCAGGAATTGACAAAGCATGATTGAAACCCCAGCACCTAAATAACACAAAGCTTTTATAAATTTAAATTTACCAATATTACAAAGGATTGAAAAACTTTCTGAATCCTTAAGTTTTGTTGGAAGCTTGTTTTGGATTGTTGTGTTACGCTCCTCAGTAAGTGCAATTGTTTCAAAGTCTTCTAATTTCCTCTTTTTGGCTAGGATGTCTTTCAAGAATTTAATATAGCTTAACATGTGTGCCAAATCTTCAACAAAAAGAATATTTATGTGGAGCTTTTTGAAGACATTGAGAAATTTCTCAAACTGCTTACCAAGCTTTTTCTTTTGGAACCTTTGTGAGAATGATGGTGGAGGATAATTTGCCTGAGACTTCCCTTGATTTTTATCTTTCTTTTTAGTGTCCCCATTATCTTTCTTTTTAGCTTCAACTTCTTTCTCAACAATTACCTTTTCATCATCTATATTCTTTTTTGAATATTCAATTGATTTTTCACTTAATTTTGAAATTATTTGCATTGATGGAAGGTTTTTTAATGCTTTGGTGCAAACCTTTCAAAAGAGGAACAACATAATCCTATAGTACTCTATTTTTTGCAAGAACTAGATTAATGGCATTATTGCCATTGTTGTTGTTATCCTTAGCCATTGTATGATTTAAAGTTATGACTCACAATTCTCCCTTCGACGTCTTTTGAAAGTTCTTTCTATCTCAGTATAAAAAAGAACAAGATTCAAATTGCTTTTTCTTTGCATACAATGACCAAAGATATCTGCAAACAAACAAACATAATATTAAAAAAAAAAAATAGAATTTGAAGTAAGACTAAATTGCTTGGTATTAATATTAGTAAAAATTCTAGAAAACAATTCCCCAACAACGATGCCAAAAACTTGTTTAATTTTCTACTCACGTTAGTATACATATCGCAAGGATAATATAATAGCAAATAGAGTATCGATCCCATAGAGAATTATTCTAAAAATTTTACCATTTATTAAAATTAACACAATTTAATTTTATCTAAATGGTCAAACAACAAATAATTATTTAAACTAAAATTAACAAAACTAATTAATAAGAATAAATATCGAAGCAAAAATAAAATCTGATAAAAATATATAGAAATAAGCTTAAGATTACAGTATCCTTTACACTTTCTTTAAATCTTATTTTTCTTCCTTAACTTATTTTAATGTGTTGAATTGCTAACCTAGAGTCCTCAATTAATTATAAGGGTCTCCCGACTCATCTTATAAAAATATTTATTTTAACCAAAATGCAATATTCCTATGTGAATTAAAATGAAAATAGACTCATTAAGTTCAAGCTCTAATTCTGGCTACATATGGTATAAAGGTATATCCTTATCTTATACATAAATCAATTAATATGATTATATGTTATTCCAACCTTAGCCTACACTAAACTTCCTCTCCCAAGTTATGTTTAGGTTTCTAAATCAATTTAAATATAGATAAGCAATTAAAGTATTAAGAATAAATTGGAATGAATAATTCAATTCCATTGACAATAAGTAAGAAAGAGATTAAAAATTTAGATTACATGTGAGTTCAATTGCAATTCTAGAAAAATAAAATTAGCTACTTATAATTGCAAAGATAAATAATAATATGTGAAGTTTAACAATTAAAAGTAACAAGAAAAATATAAGCTAAGGAAGAAGACAAAACAAATATTTGCAGCTTTGCTCTTCAAACTTCAACCTCAACTTCTATCTTCTTGAATCTCTTAGGGTTGTGTTTTTTTTCTTCCCCTAAAACGCCCTTTAAATACTAACAATCTTCACCTAAAATTTCCTAAATTAAACATAGTTTAACTTAATGACTCTAACTTTTGGGCTTAGAAGTGTTATGAGGCCCAAACATCAAATATCATCCTCCAAATTGCCATTCCCGTAGCATTACACTTAGTCATTTTTTTATATGATTTTCTCTATCTTTGAGGCAAAACTAGGTAAGTTGATCTACACAGAAGTTGTAGCTCTATCTTTTAGCTTTCCAATGGCTTAAGAATTGTATCATTGGGATATCTAGGGTGAGAGTTATGGTCAAAACAATGACATATGTACAAGCAAGATTTTAGATCCTTTAAACACCTTTCTTTCCAAAGTTAAGTCTTATTCCTTTAAATCCTACAAAAGCATAAAAACTAATAAATAATAGAGAAATTAAAGTAAATTAACTTAAAATTAAAATAACTCAATAAAAATAAACTAATTAGAAAAACTAAAAAGAACTAAATTCTAGTTAAAATTTAAGGACTTAGCTAACATCTAAGAACAAAATGAGACTAAAATAATTCTATAAAAAAGAATTATCATACAGCTCCCAACATTTTATCTTATCTTCCCTTTTCTACTGCACTCTTGCATCTTTTGATGTCATTTTCTTCTTCGTGCAAGCTGAACTAGGCAAAATGGTAAACCATAAAGTTGTAGCCCTGTCTCTTAGCTTTCCATTAGCTTAAGAATCACGTAAATTGTACTTCTAGGCTGAAAGTTATGCTCAAAATATTGAAATATGTACAAAAGAAACATGGACCTTTTATGCCCTTTTTTTAACAATTGAAGCCCTTTTCATTTACATATCTACAAAAGCAACAAAATAATCAATAATAACTAAAATAGAAACAAATTATTAGCAACATAACTTTAAATAACTTAAATTAAATAAACCCTTCTAAGCTAAAACAAATAAACAAAAATACCTAATGCCTAAACCAAATCTCAAGAACTTTAGTCAATTTTATACTTAAAATGTGACAAAATAACTTTATAACATAGAGTTATCAGAATACTAGATTTGCACAAGTATATGTAGCACATAAGTTATCATAAAAGATAGTTGAAACTGTCATAAGTTTGCACTATAGTTTAAAGAGCAGAGATTGAATCCAAATTGTTTCTAAAACTACAATTGCAATGGCTTGATATTTAGCTTTTGTTAAGGATTGAACAATAGCCTTTTACTTCTTAAAACTCCATGAAATTGAAATGCTACCAAGATAAATGATGTATGTTAATGTTGAAGTTCTATCATCTAGATTACTAGTTCGATCAGAATCTAGAAAGACAGTAAGGACAAGCTTAGGTCCACTCTTTAGGAACATGGCATAAAACATAGGACCTTTCAATTATCTAACTAGTAAGAAATGTTTGATGTTGTTTAGTTGGTTTGTGCTTGAATTGGGAGAGCTTGTTAACATCATAACTAATTTTAAGTCTTTTAATAGACAAATATTGTAAAGCACCAATTGTTTTTTTGAATTCAATAGGATCGACTGTAGTAAGGCCATCATGTAATCTTAAGCTAATAGAAATAGAGAGTGCTGTGTTGGATTTTTTTCCATTAGACATATGCGTTTTTTGTAAAATATCACTAATATAAGTATGTTAAGTCAAAAAAAGACCTTTAAAATGAGGAATGACTTCAACACCCAAACAGTAGTTCAATTTGCCTAAGTCATTAAGAGAAAACCTGTTTAACAAGGCTTAAACAAATTGTGATTGAAAATAATTGCCATTGCCTATTAGAATTATATCATCAACATATATACTAGTTTGAAGATTGTAACATGATATCTATGGAAGATAAATAGTTAAGGTGTCAGCAATTGAATTTTAAAAGCCATAAGATGGTAGAAATGAGTTGAAAGTTGTATACTATGCTTTGGGAGATTGTCTAAGAACATAAATGGCTTTCTTTAACTTGAAAACATAGTCAAAGTATGTTTTATATGTAAGAATAGGTGGTTTATTCATGTATACTTCAGTGAGATCATCTTAGGGGAAAGCATTGTTGACATTTAATTAATGAAGAGGCCATTGTTTGGATAATGCCAAGCATAATACCAATCTGACTATGACCAGTTTGAAAAATCGGGTTGAAGGTTTTAGTGTAATAAAGTCTAGGTCTTTGATTAAAATCTTTAGCAACTAATCTAGCTTTATATTTGGAAATTGAGCCATCAGGATATCTTTTGACTTTAAAGATCTATTTTCATCCTATCATAGGTCAGTTGACAAGGGGAAGAACAACTTCCCAAGTACCATTTGCATTTAGAGCCTTGAGTTCTTCAAGCCTTGCCTGTTTCCACTAAGGGTCTGAAATTGCATGAGTGGCACAAATAGGTTCAATAGCTTAGGGAAAAAGATGTTTAGGGGATAATGAAGGAGATTAAGTCATGAGGCTATCACTTGTGGAAGAGCAAGGTGAACTGGTGTTGTTAATAGAGTTGGGGCAGAACTTAGACAAACAAAATATGGCACAAAGGTAGTAAAGTCATAATCTATTAAGGAAACGGGAAATATGGCATAGATTTTTATCACTATGTTTGATATTCAAGAAAGGGAATTGAGACTCATCAAATAAAACATGTTTTGATGTAAATATCTTATGAGTGATAGAATCTAGCTATCAGTAAGCACTTTGGTATTTGGAATACCCTATGAAGACACAAGGCTTGGATTTTTTTTATCAAGTTTATGCTTGGCATATGGCTTTAACCATGGATAACAAAGACAGCCAAACACTTTCAGTTTATGGTAATTTGATTGTTGTTTAAAAAGAGTTTCATAAAGCCTTTTACCAGCTAGAACTGACAAGGGTAATTAGTTCAATAGGTAGACAGCAAAATCAAATGCGGAGAACCAAGATTGAAGTGTCATGGAAGCTTGATGAAAAAAATGAGACCAGTTTCCACTATACTTCTATGTCTCTTTTCGACAATGGCATTATGTTGTGGTCTATATGGAGGGGTGTAAAGATGTTAAATAACCAAAAAAGGATAGGATTTTATTGCTTCATATTCTCCTCCATGATTTGAGAAAATAGAAAAAATATAAGAACAAAAATAGATTTCTCCCATTTATTTAAACTTAGGAAATAAGAAATTGATATCAGATTTATGTTTCAACAGAAACATCCAAATGTATCTTATAAAATGATCAACAAATGAAACATAATATCAAAAACCATCAACAGAGTGAACCCTTGAAGGTCCTCAAACATTAGTGAAAGGTATCTATAGAGGTTTATTACTAACCAAACTAAAGTTACCAAAAGGTAGCTTGTGAATCATATTACAGTAATAAGAGTTGCATAAATTATTAAAAATAGAGGAAAATCAAGGTAGAGAAAAGTTTTTTGTCATAAATTGCAAAGTGTGTTCGAAAGGATGACTAAGCCTTTGATGCCACTTAATGGAACTAGTTTTTATGCCAATAAGTGCTAGAGCTTATGGAATGACAAGTGGCTTGGTTATTTGAAATGCATAAACACCATTCTTATTCTGACCCTTTGCAAGTGGCTTTCTCATGTAAAGATCCTTCACTAAATATTGATATGGAAAAATTCAATGGAAAAAGAATTAGTATCACAAAATTTAGAAATAGAAATTAAGTTTGCATTTGCTTTAGGAACACAAAGGACATCGCATAAAGCAAATGAAAAAGAGTGGTAGGTAAGAGATGTAGAACCAGTGTGTGTAATGGGTAAACATGTGCCATCACCAATAAAAAGTTCAGCAAGCCCCCATATGGTGAGTTGCGTATGAAGTTCACTAAGTTTGAAGTAACATGGTGGAAAGCACCAAAATCAAGAATCCAAGAAAAGTTCTAATTATTTGTAATGGCATGATTTGTTGTTGGTTGAGCAGAAGATTGTTGTGGCTTGATTTGGAAACAAAATTTTGCTATGTCGCCCGACTTGTCACAAAATTGGCATCTAACTCATATAGTGAATTTATTGGAAAGACTTGTTTTCTTTGGAAATGATTATGGGAATTAGTTATTACTTTGGTTATTATAATTGAAAGATTTTCCAAGCAGTTGTGTTTGTCAAATGAGGTAGAAAAGGTTTTGATGGAAAAGTGAGCAGATGAAGGAGTGTAATCTTAAACAAATTTAAATTTCTTCCAAAAATCTTCATAGTCTTGCATTTTTTTCAAAAGTCTTCAAATGAGATATGAGTTTCTCTAGCCTTATTGATGATATTTCTTTAAACTTAGCACCAATGCCATTCAAGGCATGAATCACAAGGTCTTCTTCACTAATAAGGTACTTGATCAAGGCTAATTCATGGGTTAGACTCTTTAAAAACTTTAAAAAGTATTAATTTATAGATTTGGTTCATTTTGGTTGGGTGAGCTTTTCTTTCAAGTTTATCATTTTAGATATTGATTTGTAAGTAAAGAGTTGGTTGATTTTCTACCAAGCATTAAATGAGGTCTTGCAAGTAGTAAAAAAAGAAACATTTGATTCTGTGGGAGAGGAAATGATGGCATGTAGTAGTAGTTGATCTTGTTGAATCTAATGCTTATAGTCAAAATTTGAAAACAGTTGAGGTGGGTTTAAATTTGGTTTGGTTATTAAAGTTGAAGGACAAGGCTTGGAACCATCTATGTAGCCATATAACTTATAGCCTTGAAGTAAATAGTTGAATTAGGCATGCTAAGAGAGGAAGTTAGAAATGGTAAGTTTAATGGCAAGTTAAGCTACTGTGTGTATGGTTATCAATGGTTACAGTTGCTGGTTTGACATGATTGAGTTTAGATTTGTGAAAGGATTGGCATGCTAATGATAGGTTAAGAGAAAGATGTTTTAAGGGAGGATGATGTTGTGGTTGTTTGAAAAGAGGGAGAATTAAGAAACGAGAAAAACACTTGACTCATTAGAGCAAGCTAGGGTCTATACCATATGAGAAATGTAAGAGGTAATTGAATTTGTGATGAAAGATGGTTCTATAGCTTTGCATTCAATATGAATTTATAGTACATGGCAAGCCTCTTGGACAAGAGAATATGAGATTACATCTAATTGCAAGATAGGCTAGGATAGGATTACATCTAAGTACATGATAAGTATACAAGAGTTATCCTAGATTGAATTCTAAATGTTGTGATTATAAAGATTGGTTTAGCTGTTTATTCTTGGTTTATTATGATAACTATGGAGATTGTTTCAATTGTTTATCCTTGGTTGATTATGATCACTTCAAGTTATCTTTATCAATGTGATCTTGTAGTATTATATTATGTCCAATTCCCTTGTTGTCTCTAGCAGTGGCCATTATGGACTTACTAATGTTAAGCTGAAAAAAAAAGTTTCATACCATGGCGTAAAGTTCAATGTCCAAGGTGGTAAGGTTGGATAACCTTTATCTTTGTTTTTGTGCATTTAAAAAGACATAACCTTGTGGTTATCTGCTTTAATTAATCTGAGCTTGATTCTTGTCGAGGATTTTTGCATGTATATTTTGTTTTTTCATCTCTTTCTAGATAAGTCGATTTGTTTTGCTTATTTAATTGAGGGGTTTAAGGTGGGTTTGTCTTGTTCCTTTTGTAATAGCATTGGGAGGCTATCCTTAAGCCACCCAATTGTCATTTTGTGAGTAAGGACAATGTAACCCTTGTTATTTATGAAGAAAAGGTATGTCTTTCAACAAAAAAAGTTCAAGCAATTAGTTGAGAGGTTAGCAATTAAACAAATTATAAAGTTTACTTGAACCTTACTTAGAAAAAGACTATAAAACGTTTTAAAAGGCACCAATATATTAGAATTGTTCAGAATAATTAAGATTCTTTTGTCCAATAAATATTTTCATTAAATTTGTCTATTAGCATCTCAAGCAAATCATTTTTATAGATTTTTAATTCATGAATCTCAAATTTTAGTCACTAAAAACTTATTTCATTTATATCTTATGGAATGTTTAAAAGTTATTTTTTTTTTCGGTTACTTTTATCCCTTCAATCCTTGTTTCTTAACTTCTTTTGAATGAATAACAAAACCAATAGAAAGAAGTTTGATCTTATCAGATCTTTTTTTTATGTTAGAAAGATAAACTTAAAGTAAAACTACTAAGAGGGGGTGAATTGGTTGTTAAATAAAAATTCTCCCTTTTTCAAAAAACTTTGAAGATAAAGTAGGAACATAACAAAGTAAAACAGCAAAATAGAGTATGAAATGAATGAGTAAAGAGCAGAATAATAAACACTACTCAGCAAGATTTTTATACAAGTTCGACCTTTCGATGCCCATGTCATCTCTCTTGATATCACTTGGAGTTTGAATCCATTATTAGCTTGTTTTTTCAATAAGATCAGTCGTAATCTTTACAACATGCCTTTGACAAGATCAAGCGTAACCTTTAAAATATGCCTTTTGTAGGATCAACATAACTTTTATCAAAACACTACCTTTTTCAAGTTCAACCATAACCTTTACACAAGATTTAGGCTTTTAAAGGATCAAACACAATACGTCTACCTTGTGCTTAAAGGTATAACCAATACAATAGTGGATTTGAATGAATCTCCAACTCAAAACCTTTAGTAAGGTTAATAAATAAGTTTAGGATAAAAAAGTTGAGAGCTTTCTCAAAGATATGAATGATCAAAAAAGGTTTAATCTCAAGAAGGATCAATTGAAGAACAAAATGTGATCTTCAGGCTCTACTTTTGCTCAAAGATAAAAACTTTTTACTTATAGTTTTTTCTCTTGTTTTTTCACTCTTCTTTTTTTGAAAAGTGATTCAAATTCTTTCAATTTCTCCTAAAAATCCCTACTTTAACATTCTCAAGGTAGGTATTTATAGCCTTTAAGATTTCTAGCCCATTGGAGTGTAATTTCAATCATTCTCGTATGTTCCAACCAACTTGCACAATTCTATTGCATATATAAAATCGATTCTTTATTGTTGAGTTATCAATTCTTCGTAAAGTCTATAGCTTTTTGTCTCTAGAGAATCAATTTTTCTATTTTCAGGTGTCGGTTCTTTTACAACTGGGTTCAAAGGTAGCACTTTTAGAATCTTGGAAAATCAATTCTTTTGCCTCATGGTGTCGGTTCTTCATTGTGGTCCAATGCCAAAATTTGAATTTAAGCTTGATTTTTACTATTCCGCTCTTATCCAATTGTACTATTTCTTTCGTGGTCACCAAGTTTCTGAATTAGACTTTTGATTTTTCAAGAATTAATATCTTCCCTATGTAGAATTGATTATTTCATCTTTTCATTTCTAGCTTCTATATTCTATCTCTCTAGAATCAATTCTTTGTCTTTGAGGTGTTAGATCTTAACAAATCCTAAAGCTTTTATATTTCAAGAACCGACTTCTTCATTTTTCAAAAATCTATTCTTCACTATTGATCTCTACTTGAAAACTAACTTTTTCATCCTCATAATTGATTCTTCTTGTAACCAAAGAAATAGATTTTTCTTTCTTTTCAATAAATAATCAAGTCTTTTCTTTTGAAAATTTGATTCTTAGCTGGCACTTTAAAATTTGAAAATAATATATATTAGAGAAAATTAAGAGATATTTCTTTAAGTTCCAAAGCATGATCATTCATATTCAAAACATGTTCAAACAATCAAAGCATTTCAATATATTTTCTTTTTATTTTAGCTTTAACACTCCTTTTAGGATTTTCTTCATATTCAAAAACATCTTTCATTCATTTTCAAAGCTTATTAAGTTCAATAAATTTCTTCATTTGAAAACAAGAATAAAGCTAACAATCTCCTCTTTTTTGATATGATAAAATTAAGAGTTAAATTTGCTCATTGAAAAAAACTCCTCTTGAAAATATACTCATGATTTGAAAACATTTTTCTCAAGCAAGGCTCCCCTTGAATTTGTGCTTTCTCAAAATGATTTACATTTATGTTTGAAAGCACTTTTGAAATTAGTTTGAAAAATCCAGCCATGATGAAAAGTTAAGTTTTCAAATTTACTCACAATATTTCTTCCCCTTTTTGTTATATAAAAAACGAATAGAAAATAGAGTATAGAATTAATGAGAAGAAAAACTCTTAGAAAAATAAAGCATTAGTAGAACAAGTTAAGTGTAATGATCAAATAACATTTAAAAACAAATCATAAAGACATTCATAACAAGTGAACTTAATCAATCATCAATCAGCGCAAAGAAATATTAACACAGAGAAATACAATCTAAAGGAATGTTTCATTAAGTAGAAGATATACAAAAGATCATTTGCATTCCAATCATATTAGCACAAAATTGAATGTATGCAATGTTGTGCAATGCAACTGTCTAGAAGGTTTTGAACGTGGATTGGAGTCAGAACTTAAGTCAAGGTTATGACTTTTTGAGTTGGTTGTATAGAATTTTCTAATTTTGGGACCATTGCTATTGATTTTTGGATAGTGGAACCATTTTGCTTCAAAGCTTAAGTAAATGTTTGTCTAGTTTGATGAAGGAAGCAGTACAGTGATCAATCATCTGTTCAAATTTTTAAATGTAGTTCCATTATTGCATTAGCCTTTTTGTTGATTTCATCAAACTTTTCTAACGAACTTCTTTCTAGATTATCCATTTCAGCATAGAAAAAGTGATGTGCACCTTCTAGCATAAATTCCATCCTAGATAGTCTAAATGGACCTTCATTTACCTTTAGAGTAGGTTCATAAGGAAATGAAGGATCCACTGGTAACTTAAGTATGTCTAAATCTATTTCTGATTAGACTTCAACAAATTTTTCTTTTTGACCTCCTACTTGTGTTTCTTTTTCTTTATCTTTATCTTTTAGTTGAATATTTTTCCTCATCCATTCATTTATGATAGCACCATATTCAAAGCTGAGTTTTCCAATTGCTCCCTAATCAAGATTGTTGACTTTCTTAGCTGAGGTATTAACCTTCATCCTATCCAAAATCTCTGAGATGGCCATTCCGTAAGGTAGACTTTTTCTTCCTCCTCTATCTATTGATTCCATATCTTTGTAAATAAACTATGCTAGATCAATTGGGGTACACTTTTTGATATGAGACATGAACCACATATCTTCAACTGTCACTTTGTTGCTCTTGTGGTTTAATGGTCTTGGTATTTGTGTGATGATCAAGTTCAAGATTTTGTCATTTGCACCAAGTTTTGTTGTGCTCTTTGGATTCTTTGCTAAAGTGATTGGACTAATCAAGATTTTAGTTTCTAGCTCATCTTTTGAGATTTTGTTTTTGTATTTTTCTCAATAATATAATCTTTTTTTATGGGCATCAACTTTAACAATTTTTTCTTCAGTGTTGGTGTGATATTGATTTACTTTCTACTTACCAATGTAGTAAATGAATCACTGTGGTCTTTGATATTTTCATCATTATCTCCTTGATATTTAATGGTTGCATTTGAGTAAAACACTTAATCTAATTTCTAATGTACTGCTCTTCGTAAACATAAATATTCATATCATCCCATTTTCTTTAGGTTTTTGATATATGATAGTTTAAATTATTTCTCAAACCATTCCAAGTCTATAATTCTTCCATGAATTACCTTTCTTTTGGAGTGGTCTACATCAAATATATTCCCTTTTTCTCTATTTATACAGTTGATGTTGAATGGATTGGGTTTCTCAGATCTCATAGTTTTGGAAAGTGTTGCTAGAGCTTTTCCGTTTTCTTCTTTTGATCTTTTTGGAGCCATTTTCTCTGAAGGTTTGTGTGGAAGAATCGAGGTTTTGAAAGAGGGGGTGTTGATTCTTTATGTAGAGAACCAATTCTAATGGGTCAAGGGGAACTTAAGCGGATTTGAAATCAAAAGCTTTTTAAGAAAGTTGTAATCTTTTAATTTTTAAAAACCTATTTTTGGACAGAAAAAATTTCTTCAAGGAGATGGGATTGTGAAATCTTTAACTTTTAAAGAGCTTTAAAATTGAAAATGTGATTTTTAAAGGCTTAAATAGTTTCCTAAAGTAAGTCACAAGAGTCAGTTCTTAGGTGATAAGAATCGATTGTTTATGCTCTAGTTTTCTAAGACTTTTTCGGTTCTTTTTTTGAATCGATTCTTGAAATTCACGGTGTCGATTTTTGAATTCCTGAAACATTTTGGAAAACATTCTATATCAGAAAAATCAATTCTTTAAATATGATAAGTCAATTCTTAAACTTTGTAAACTTGAAAAGCAGAAATTTTTTATCCAAATCAAATACAAGAGGCCTTCTAAGTAGAATCAAGTTCAGTGCACGCAGTTGTTGGTTTTATATGATGCATGTGTTTGAAATGATATATAAATTTTATTGCAACAGATATAATGCACACAAGATCATCAAGATATCAATCATTAAAATTATGAATTCAAGGAATTAATCTTTATTTCAACAATAATCAACCAATCAGAATGAAACCAACAATAAACAATTCATCTTTTAAAGGCAAGTTATTCATGAAATAGATATCACTTGATTTTGCTGTAAGCTCAATCCATGCATTCTTCCTTTGATTTTCACTATATAACAGAATCAATTTTGACCTTGGTACCAAGGCTTTCTTGGGTCTATGAGAGTGAGTTCTTCTAAGTTTATTTTTACTTGGAAACTTAAAAGTTTCCACAATTCTTCCCCATGGAATCCACACCTTTTTGATAGTCTTTTCTTTGGAAGGTGTCTTTCTAAAAGGGTAGAAACATATAGAATGACCCTTCTTATGACAGCAAACACATACATGTGATGCACCATCCTTTTCATTTAACTTTTGAAAGAAAGTTTTCATCTTTGTCCTATCATATCCTAAGCCATTTTTATCAAAAAAGGCCTTTTGAGTTCAAGCATTTCATTTAGGTTTTGTAAGCTCATGTTCCATTTAGAAAATGATCCATTGAATTGCTCATTTTTCTTCTTCAAGGCATTCACTTCATTTTCCAAATTGTTTACTTTGTTTTCCAACTCAAACTTAATGTTAATCATGCAATCATTTTCTGCCTTAAGCTTAGAAATGACCTTCTTATATTTCAAATTCATGTGTTCAAATTCAAATGCCAACTCATTGTATGCATCCTAAAACTCATCAAAAGGATATGCATCATCATTATAATCATAAGAATATGAAGCAATCTTTGAAGAACATACCTTGGAGTTTGAATTCCCATAAAGAACAAGTTTGCAATATCCTCTTCCTGCTTATCTAGGAATACATTACTATCACTTTACACAACTACCATAGCTATTCTCTTGGAGTTTCTTCGATGACTTTTTTTGAGTTTTGGGCATTCATATTTAATGTGACCAAGCTTCTTACATTCATAACAAATGATATAATCATTTCCATAATCAACTTTTGGAATGTCTCTTCTTAGATTTTTTCTTTGTTATTCTCTTCTAAAAGGCTTTCTACTTTCTTGTATACTCCTTAAAAATCTATTGAACCTTCCAGTCAATAATGTTATCTCTTCATCATCCTCTTTTTCATTGTCATTCTCAAGTGACTTTTCATCACTCTGTTTTATAACTTTAAAAGCAACGCCTTTTCTTTTTTATTCTCCTCTAGTTGCCTTATCTTTTTCTTTCTCATGCCTAAGAGTCATCTCATAACTTAGCAAAGATCCAAGAAGCTCATCAAGCTTGAAGACATTTAAGCCCTTAGCTTTCTCTATGGCAATGACTTTAGGTTTCCATGACTTGGATAGGTAGTGAAAGATTTTCTTCACTAATTGAGTATTAAGGAAATTTCCTCCTAAAGACTTAAGTCCTCCCATGATCTTTGTAAATCTTTCAAACATCCTCATTTTTCATTTTGAACACCGCATAGTCAAGTATTAACATATTAATCTTCGATTCATTTACTTGACTGGTGCCCTCATAATAGTTTTCGAAAGTATTCCAAATATCTTTTACTAAAAAACACATAACTACTCTATTAAATTCATCCTCATTAAGAGCACACAAAATAGTTGTTACAACTTTGTGATTCAACTGTATTAATTTTTTATCCTTATCATCCTATCCAACTTTAGTTTTAACATGTTTCTCACCATTAACAATCTTGGTAGGAATATGATGTCCATCAACAATGATATCCCAAATATCTAAATCAACAGATTGTATAAAATTTTCAAACCTCATTCTTTAGAATGGGTAGATCTCTACTTTGAACAAAGGAAATCGCATCATAAATTATCCTTCTCCAATGAAGCTTGATGATACAATGGCTGCTATTTTAAGCTTTTTGTTCAAGATTTCTCAAAGGTGGTTAAACTTGTAAAGCTTAAGAACCTGCTCTAATAGCTTAGAGTAAAACACCTAAGAGGGGGTTGAATTGGTTGTTAAATTAAAATTTCCTCTTTTCCAAAGAGCTTTGAAGATGAAACAGGAATATAATAAATAAAATAGTAAAATAGAGTATGAAATGAATGAGTAAAGAGAAAAATAATAAAAAGTACTTAATAAGATTTTTGTAGAGGTTTGGCCTTCCAATGCTTATGTCATCTCCCTTGATATCACAAGGAGATTCGATCCACTATCAATTTGCCCTTTCAAGGGGGTCAGACATAACCTTCACAACATGCCTTTCATAAGATCAGGCATAACCTCTACACTATACCTTTTGCAAGATCAGGTGTAACCTCTATCAACACACCGTTTTTTTCAAGTTCAAGTACAACCTTTACACTTTACACAAGATATAGCCTTTTAAAGGATCCGACAAAACCCTTTTACCTTTTGCTTAGAAGTATAACCAAAACTACAGTGGTTTCTACTGAATCTCTAACTCAAAACCTCTAAAAAGATTGATAAAAAAGTTTAGGATTAAAAGAGTGAAAGCTTTCTCAAAGATAAGAATGTTCAAAGAAGGTTTAAGCTCAAGAAGTATTAGCTGAAGAATAAAAATGCAATCTTTAGGTGTTACTCTTACTCAAAGATAAGAATTTTTCGCTGGTAACTTTTTCTCTTAATTTTTTTTTTGCTCTTTTCTTCTTCAAAAATGATTCAAATTCTTTCAAATTTCTCCAAAAAATCCATATTTTAATGTTCTCAAGATAGGTATTTATAGCCTCTAAGATTTCTTACCCGTTGGAGCGAAATTTGAATCATTTCTTGTATGTTCCAGCTAGTTTGCACAATTTTGTTACATATGTAGAATCGATTCTTTACTGTTGATTTGTTGGTTCTTCATAAAGTCTATAGCTTTTTATCTTTAGAGAATTAATTCTTCTATTTTGAGGTGTCGGTTCTTGTACCACTAGGTTCAAAGGTGACACATTTACAATCTTGGAAAATCGATTCTTTTGCCTCAAGGTGTCAGTTTTTCATTGTGGTATGGTGCCAGATTTTGAATTTAAGCTTGATTTTTGTCACTTCACTCTTGTTCAATTGTACTATCTCTTTCTTGGTCATCAAGTTTCTGAATTGTACTTTTGGTGCTCCAAGAACCAATATCTTCTCCATGTAAAATTGATTATTTCTTCTTTGCACTTCTAGCTTCTGCTTTTTGTCCCTCTAAAATTGATTCTTTGTCTCTGAGGTATTGGTTCTTCACAAATCCTAAAGCTTTTGTCTTTCAAAAATTGACTCATTCTTTTCTCAGAATCGATTCTTCATTGGCACTCGAGCATTTGGCTCATTGGTTGATCTTTAGAATTAATTCTTCCTATAATCAAAGAAATAGATTTTGTTTTCTTCTCATTTAAGAATCAAGTCTTTTCTTTTGAAAATTAGATTCCTAGGCTGGCACTTTGAATTTCAATAATAAGGAATTTTTGAAAAAATTAAGAGATATTTCTTTAAGTTCAAAAGCACGGTCATTAATATTCAAATCATGTTCAAACAAGCAAAGCATTTCAATATATCTTTCTCTTAAGTCTAGCTTTAACACTTCTTTGAGAATTTTCTTCAAAAATATGTTTAATTCATTTTCAAAGTTCATTAAGTTGAATCAATTTTATCATTTTAAAACAAGAATAAAGCTAACACTTTAATTGGGTTGAGGAAAGGGAATCAAATTCATTGTTCAAGGCTTTCCTTTTCGAGAATAAAATATGGTTTCCAATTTCAATAAAGATTATTGCCTATAGTCATTAGACCCTATCATTATTCCCATATTTTTGTGTAATCTTAGAATTTAAGTGGTTTTAGTGCATATATGTTTTTATCTGATAAGTTTCTTTCTGTTTCCAGCTATTATAATAATGAATCAAATCAATAGTTTTGCGTTGGAGCAAGATAATCATAGTGCTAAACCAGGAAATTCCTTAGTGGTGGCGTATTAGAAAACATTAATCAAATTTTACAGTTATTTAGTCAATTTGGAACAGCAGCTTGTGATTGAATTAATTTTTTTAAACAAACAAAACAATCAAACATTATCAAGCTTCGACTGAGTAGAACATGCATGTGACACATGTTCTCCAGTTCCATGCAGAGATTTCTTTTTGTTTTTTGCAGTTTGCTGTGCATATATTCTTTCGGGAAGTATAATGATAATGAAGAATATGGGCTGCTGTTATGGACTTTGTTGTCAGACATCAATATCAACAAACTTATCGATTCAAGGGCTAGGCATGCAGATCAATCTCAATATAAATGTTTCTAGAAGATGCATTGTTAAGGATTTTTCTCATTTAGGATAGCTACTATATTATTACAAGGGCTGTCGTTTGTCAAGCACACTAGTTTTTTTCCCTTCTTTTTTCCAACCAATGCGAGGTACATATGTGGTCAACCAAAACCATCTACTACTATTATTCATTATAGATGTTGTACGAACAAAAAATCATGTTATAAATCATTGAGAAGTCTCTTTACTGCTCTATTTTAGAGCTTTTGATGCCAATTTATTACTTGAGATTTCATTAATTTATTTAAGTAATAAGACTCTTACGACATGTTTGGTTGAGAAAATGACTATTTTTCAAAAATAAAATCTCCCTCCGTTTGGTTTGTTTTTGGAGGAAGGAATAGTCATTCTAAAAGAATGGTTGTTCCTCAAAACCTTACAAAATCTTAAAATGGTTAATACCATCTCCCCCATTCACGCCCATAGGATTAGAGTGTAAAACGTTTTGGACTAAAATGTCCTTACCTTCAAAAATTACAAACTAGCCTTATAAAATCAATATTTTAAATTAAAAAAATTAAAAAGAATCAATATTTTAATATTTTAATTATAAATAAAATGGTAACATTTTAAAACTATTAATGTTTAAATTATTAAGTGAAAATATAAACTAAAAAATGAAAAATGCAAATAGAGAAAAAATAAATAATTATACTAATACTTTAATGATAAATCATTAAAAATTCTAAAGTTTTAATGAAAATAGAAATTGATTAAAAAAGAAAAAATTACTTAATTTTGTCTTTGGGTATAAATTTTCCTAAATTATATAAGGAGTATTTTTTGTTTTGATGAAAATAAATCTTATTATAATCAAGAGTTTAATTTTTTAATTATATATTATAAAAAATTAATATTTTAAATTAAATATTAATTAAAATTATTACTATTTTAATCATAGTAATATATAAATTATAAATGAAATATTAATATTTTAAAATTTCAATAATTAAATTATGAATAAAATACTAATATTTAAATTATAAATATTTTACAAAATTTATAAATTATTAATATTTATAAAATTAAATTAAATAAATAATCACATATTATAATAAATGGAATTGTTGTTTTTTTTATCATCTATTCCTTGGCTTTTTCAAAATTATTTTATTAACCAAACATTATAATAAATCATAATTGTAATTCTTACATTATTCTATTCCATCAATCAAACTAGGTACTAACATTTTCATTCTATTCTTACCTTATTATATTCTCACAAAATATATATTCTATTTCATTTTAATTTATTCCATGAACCAAATGTATCCTTAATATTTAGTGAGCAGAACAGAATGTCAATGAATACCTGTTGGCACCGCCATTCAAAAAAATATGAATTGGCACCAGCAAAAGATATTATTTTTTAAATGTGATTAATGTATCGTTAACTATCCCTAGTAAAAGAAACATCTTAATTTGTGAGTTGCATTAACTAATAGCTTCTTTGGCTTGACTTTTTTTAATTTAAAAGTTATTATGAATTTTTTATGAAAAATAATAATTTTTAAAATTAAGTAAAAATTATTTGATAAATTTACTTTTATGAGTTTTTTTTATAAAAAAGCTATTTGGCAAAATGACTTGTTTAAACTCTAATTTTGATTAAAATTACCATAAAATGTATATATTAAATGAGAATATTATTTAGAGGGTAATTTTAAGATTATTTTTAATAGATGAGGATATTTTTAAAACTATAAAAAAAATTTTCATGAAAAACGAATGTGTTTTTTTTTTTAAAAAAAGGAGAAAGCTCCGATGTTGAGGTTTTTGTTAATTTTTTTTAGATTTTATTCTTTTAAAAAAACTATTTTTCTTTTAAGAGTTTTTCAAAATTATGTTTGCCTCTATTTTTATTTTTAAGAGATAAATAAGCTGAAAAAAAAATCAGATCAGACAGACACTGAAAATATATAATTGTTACTGAAAAAATCATCAACCATGCATGGGACTAACAATCATATGTACTTGTTTGTAAGCATCCCCTCACTCTTTTTTTTTTTCCTTTCCGAATCCAAGTGTGTACATATTCTACGTTGCCAAATAACCCATGTCCTAAATCATGATGTGCCATAAAAGCAAGATTCATGACTACCAATACATACATACATATATATATATGTATGTATATATATATATATGTATGTATACCTTCTGAAAAATTGATAGTGCTAATAACCCAAAAATATAAAATGGACACCGATCCTAGTACTTAATCTCTTTCCTGGTATAATCAGAACAAATATTCATCAATGCTTGGGAGTGATCATGCTCCAATAAGTGGCTCTCCATGGAAGAATTCCTTTCGTAATATACATATAATAGAAGTAGTACTAGCGTGTGTGTATATATCCCATAAATTACCTTTTAGTACAATGACCACAACAGCCTTGTGCACAAATGATTTGGTACCATGTAATTGGCCACGTTAAAAGGAAACCAGACCCATCAAAGAATGCCCCTAGGACTCTGGAAGTTCGTTATCATATGTTTTCTTACATGATTTATTTCTTCATTTACTTTTCTCTTCTTTTTTTTTGTAATCAAAGAGAGGGTCCAAAAGCTCCAAACTTTATGAAATAATGAAGAGAGAGAGAGCGGGAGAGAATGTTTTGGCCTTTAATCCCCATGCAAGCTTATCTATGGGTTCAAGGAGCGTTAAGTTTTGTTGTAATTTACTCAGTAAAAGAAAGAAAGAAAGACGAGGAACGCTTTATTCCATGTCCGGAAGAAAATCGTACACAGTTCCCGATTCCTTTAGACACATAGTCCCCATTCTCTTTTCAGGTCCTCGGTTTTGGCGGATTGGTGGAAACCGTCTTTCTTCTCCTTAGCTCTGATATCAGCTAGAGCAAGAGCTACCAATTTGCTTCGCTAAAAGTCCACATTGGCCTATGGTTCATATCCTGAATAATTATATTACAAGGGATTATTTGGTCCTTTTCTCATCCAGATATTGGTCAATTCCTCAACCATGAATGTATACTATCTAATTTTACTTAATTATTATGTTTGTAATTGTAAAATTGTTTCTTAAATATAGATTGTCCTTATTGCCACTTTGTTGCTTTCATGTGGGTAAAAGAGTCTGATTGAGCTATGTTTTACTGAAAAGTGCTAAGAACGGCTAGGCTCCAAGGTTATAAATCAAAATGATTATGCCAAGATTTTGTATGTGCGCACTTGGAGATAAGAGTCGTTTGTTGATTTTTAGCTTCATAGCAAAATGTGTTTGCTATACTATAAATATTTGCAAAAAAGAGAGAGACCCACTTAGCAGTACCATGTCTTTTATCAAAATTGAGAGAGAGAGAAAAGGGCAAAGCTGAGTTGCCTTTGATACTGCTGCATCCGTCCTGCTTGTCAGCACATGCATTCCACTTTCCACTACAAAATCGACTTTGGACCCCAAATTTTACCTCACCTACAAGGAAAGAATAGCCCACCCCTCTCATATATTTCACTCCCTTCTCTCTCTCTCTCTCTCCCCCCGCGAACCAATCTTAGACTAAATGAGATAGCTGAAGTTCCCCGTTCTACCAGTCTGCCTAGTAGACTAGATATTATTAGGTGCCTCCCAAACTCCTACCAATTTCAAAACACTAAAACCCCATCTGATGATTTCCTCTTCTTCACCATCCATGAAGCTTAAAGTTTCTACTCTTACTTCCTTGATCTAATCATTTTATAAGTGTCCTTTCACTGTATACTTTTGTAGAAAAATAGGTTTTGAGAGACAATATGAGAGCAGGAGGTTGCACAGTGCAACAAGCTCTAACGAATGACGCAGCTAATGTCGTAAAGCAAGCTGTAACTCTTGCTAGGCGGCGCGGCCATGCCCAAGTCACTCCCCTCCATGTAGCTAACACCATGCTTTCTGCTTCTACAGGCCTGCTCCGCACGGCTTGCATTCAATCCCACTCTCATCCCCTTCAGTGCAGAGCCTTAGAGCTTTGTTTTAATGTCGCCCTAAATCGCCTTCCTGCCTCGTCTTCAAGCCCTATGTTGGGAGGTCATTCCCAATACCCTTCCATCTCTAATGCCCTGGTTGCCGCTTTTAAGCGTGCTCAGGCTCACCAAAGGCGTGGCTCCATTGAAAACCAGCAACAACCACTCTTAGCGGTTAAAATAGAGCTAGAGCAGCTTATTATATCCATCTTAGACGATCCTAGTGTAAGTCGAGTGATGAAAGAAGCTGGTTTTTCTAGTACACAAGTGAAAAGCAACGTCGAACAAGCCGTGTCCCTAGAAATTTGTTCTCAAAACGCTCCTTCAGTGAATAGTAAATCTAAGGAAAGTAGTAATGGTAATTTAGTCCTCTCTCAATCTCCTAGTACTGCTGCTCAAGTTGGAAGTAAAGTAGGGACACCAAGAGGACCGGATCCAATTCGGAACGAAGATGTCATGTTTGTGATAGAGGATTTGATGAACAAAAAGAGCGGAAGTTTTGTGGTTGTAGGAGAGTGTATTTCTAGTACTGAGGGTGTCGTTAGAGCAGTGATTGACAAAGTTAACAAGGGAGATGTTCCTGAGTCTTTGAGAGATGTAAAGTTTAAAAACCTTTCTTTCTCTTCTTTTGGGCATCTAAATAGAGTAGAGGTTGAGCAAAAAATTGAAGAGCTAAAGAGCCATGTGAGGAACTCTGTAGGAACAGGGATTGTTTTCAATTTGGGAGATCTAAAATGGGCTGTTGAGTATAGGGCAAGTTCAAGTGAGCAAGGTAGGGGGTATTATTGTCCAGTGGAGCATATGATGATGGAGCTTGGGAAATTGGTTTGTAATATTGGAGAGAGCGGTAGGTTTAGGCTCATAGGGATTGCCACTTTCCAAACTTACATGAGATGCAAATCTGGCCATCCATCACTGGAAACTGTTTGGGGTCTGCATCCTCTAACAATTCCTGCAGGCAGCTTACGCTTGAGTCTCATCACAGACAGGTAAAGTAGCTTGCATACATAAAGGTTTTTGAAACAATTATATATATATATGGCTTTATAGTTTTCGATTCTCATGTTTCATATGAATCAGCTCAAAATTGATCCTGAAAAACTAGATTCTCTTTGCCTCTTTGAGAGACTAACAAGGGTCCAAAAAAACACAAACAGAAAAGTAATGCTGTTATGGTTAAATGTAAACAGTAGCAATGGCAGATCAAGTTTTCTTCACGCCCCTTTTCCTTCTACCAACGTTTCTTTTTTTTTTTTTATTTCTTTTCTAAGTAGTTATTCTTTGCTTCATTTCTTGAGGAAGATTGAACACAGATAATAATACTACTCTTCTTAAAAGAAGCAAAGGAGAAGGGAAGCGGGGTGAGGGTGAGGGTGAGGGTGAGGAAAGGAGGGTGCTTTATATCGAATATACTTATTCCCCTTCAAGTTACAGTTTCCAAAAATCTTCATAGATTGTAGTTTCCAATAGTGTGAATGTAGACTTATCAATTTCATTGTATTTTTTCCCTTCAGTGATCTACAAAGCCAGTCCACAAGCAAGAAAGTTGAAAACGGATCAAGCTGGATTTTGCTTGATGATGGAGAGGAGAAGAAACTGACTTGCTGTGCTGATTGCTCCGCCAAGTTTGAGAACGAAGTTCGAAGCTTACAAAGCAGTACTTGTAACAGTGAGTCCACTACTTCAAGTCTTCCTCCATGGTTTCAACCATACAAGGATGAGAACAAAGGACTTGGCAGCAATGATAAGGTTATAATCACATTTCCAAATATCCCTCTGCTCCTTAAAAAAAAAAAAATAGTGTCCAACCGTATACAAGTTGAAAACTAACTTTTTCTTTTTGCAACCTGTTCTTTTTCTCGATACCAGGACTCTGCCCCAGTCAGAGAACTTCGCAAAAAGTGGAACTCATTTTGCAATTCAGTCCATAAACAACCATATTCATCTGAAAGAACCCATACATTCTCTTCTATTTCACCTCCTTCCTCTACTTCTTGCTTTTCACATGACCAACAATACTCTCATTTGCACCAGCCCCACCATGACTGGCCTGTGGTTGAACCTAGACAGTCTTGGAGAGACCACCAACTTTGGATTTCTGAAACAGTTGACAAGATTGTTGAACCCACAGGTTTGAGATTATATATTCCAGACCACAAGGACCCTAAACAACTATTATCGTCAAAACTTAATTCCACCCCGAACTCAGCTTCTTCCAGTGATGTAATGGAGATGGACTATGTTCGCAAGTTCAAGGAGCTAAATGCGGAAAACTTAACCACCCTATGCACTGCTTTGGAGAAGAAGGTGCCATGGCAAAAAGATATAATTTCGGAGATTGTGAGCACAATTTTAAAATGCAGGTCTGGAATGTTAAGAAGAAAAGGGAAGTTGAGAGATGGTGAGTCTAAAGAAGAAACTTGGTTGTTTTTCCAAGGCGTTGACGTTCAAGCTAAAGAGAAGATAGCTAGAGAGCTTGCTAGGCTTGTTTTTGGGTCCCAGACCAACTTCGTTACAATTGCATTAAGCAGTTTCTCTTCTACACGAGCAGATTCAACCGACGATAGTCGAAACAAGAGATCAAGAGATGAACAAAGTTGCAGTTACATCGAAAGATTTGCTGAAGCAGTTTTGAGCAACCCACATCGAGTCTTCTTTATTGAAGATGTTGAGCAAGCTGATTATTGCTCTCAAATGGGTTTTAAAAGAGCTATTGAAACAGGAAGAATAGCCAATGCAAAAGGACAAGAAGCTATTCTTAGCGATGCTATCATCATTTTGAGCTGTGAAAGCTTCTGCTCAAGATCAAGAGCTTGCTCCCCTCCTTCCAAGCAAAAATTGGATGGCTCTGAGAAAGAAAAAGTTGCTGCATTGGAAGAGACAAGTCCTTGCGTGTCATTGGATTTGAATATTTGCATTGACGATGATAGTATCGAGGAACAATCAATCGACAACATTGGGCTTCTTGAATCTGTTGACAGGAGGATCATATTCAAAATTCAGGAGTTATAAAAAATTGAATAAACCCTTCAAGTGATTAAGTCACACTTTCGTTGTTCTTTTCCTTCTTTAAAAAACAAAAATCTTTTTGTGAAAATTCTCTTTGTTCAAATAGTCTTTAGATTCTCAGACATTTCCTAGAGATGGAATAGAAGAAGCAGTTGCCTGTTAATGTAAAACTACGTGTACATTATCTTCTACTATTATCTTTCCGCTAATAGGATGTTGGTTTCGATCACTTTTTTCCTCTTCTTCTTCCTTTAGATATGAATCTTTGAATTGAAATATTCAATAGCATTTCCTTCTTTTCCATTGCCTGCAATATTAGTTAATTTATTTGGGAGTACGTATCTCTAAAGCTCATTACTCGGCTTTGAAGCAGAGGCATTGTGGCTACCGCCTACCATTAACGTGATACCTCGACCACTGTTCCTTTTCCAACATTAATTTTTAAATGTTCAATCTTAATTTCATAGCTGACTGTCCGTAGCCTTAATACGAATTTTACAACTATTAATCATCTCCTTCTAGTAATGCATGGGACTGAAGTTTTCTCTTCATGCATACACTAAATATTGCTTGAGTGAATACGAATATATCATTAAGAATCCATATTTTCACATCTCATTAAACTAGTTGATATACAAGTTGAGATGCATCTTTGGAACTGGATTCCTGAATGCTTCAACCAAGTGGTAATTATAATAACATCAAATCAAAGATTTTCACTTGTCTTCACATCTGAATTACTTGCATCGATTTTATCTTTTGTTGTATGTACTCAGAACACTCCTTATAATCTTAATATAATGAACTTAAACACATGAATCGGTGATTATATTACCCAGAGTCCAAGAAATGATTCGATGCCTAAAGCGCTAAGATTAGGTCTTAGTCCTAATACCAAAGTTGTGGGAAGAAATTATTTAACAATTCTCTTATAGATACGGAATGTTCTAATTGTGGAAGGCGGTTAACATAAGGACATTGAAATGAAGATAAAGATCTTTATCTTGGGTGTCAAGGAAAAAACCAAGTCACACTGATGGAATTGGTGGCACCATGGCAAGACACATATATGCATGCTTCCATTATAAGAAAGTACCATGGAGGGAAAAAAGCTTGAAATTACAACCACTGGCTACGACATAAAGAAGTGCCCTTTTGTTTTACTCTTTTCATCTCTTGAACAATAAAGATGCAAAATATATTATTCAGATAACCACAATCTCTGCATCTATTGTACTTTATTACTATTTTATAAATATTGCTTAGTGGAAGTTGTTTCTCAAATAGCCTTCTTCCATAGCTGCTACTCACCCCGTCATATGTGTAATTTCAGCAATCATAGTTCGTAGCTACACAATCAACCATTGCACCTTTTTCCTTGTAAATCTTCTTTGGGCTTTTGGACGTGGGGCCTATATCTTTTTTTACTATTGTTATTATTCTTGAATGATTCAGCCGAAGGACTCCATTATGAAATTATTTTGTAACACAAATTGGATGCTTCCAAGTAGGGTATAATATAATATAATATATACATATATATTTATTTAAATAAACAAGTGATAAGAATAATTTCTAATAGTTCCTTCCAAAAGTAGAGTAAGAGTACATGAAAAGGTGGTTTTGATCTCTTCAGAAAGCAAAAAACGATACTATTGCAAGTGTCTACAATATAACCAGAATAATGTGTTCTAATTGCTTGTGTACTTACAACAGAAAAAATTTTAAAAAAAAATTTTAATCTTGCTTTAATAACATTAGTCACTGTCAAGATATCAATCTATGCCTATCAAATGTCATTATCTAAGTTTTCCTTTTGGTATCCAACTTAATGGGATGATGCTAGTCAACTTCCATGGAGAAAGGGCCTATTAAATTTTAAGGGTCCAATCACTTGTCCTCTACATTACCTTAATGTCCAAGATATTGACCCAAAATCGTTTATTTTTTTTAAATAAAGATATATATGTTTTCATGTTACAGCTTTAAAGTCAGATTTTCCAATCTTGACTCATCTCTAACAATCAAATAACCTTAGCTGAAATAAGGCTTCACATTAGTGAACGAGGCCTGTGGGACATTGATATTACCTGCATTCAGACACCACTTTTTTGGGTGGTATGCTTCTGATTATTATACGGAAATGTTAAACAATGTCGATAGATATTTATTAAAATGATATTAATAAAAAATTAAGTTTATAATTAATCTTATTTCTTAAATTTGATGAAAATAATTTATTTTTTCAAATAGCCCGTATATGTGGACGCCAATTCAGCAAATCGGTGTTAAATTATAGCTCATTTGAAGGGATTAGTTTAGTCTTTCACAGCTACTAAATTAATTGAACTTTTTCAATTTTAGAAACAATAATTTAAGTTAGATTCAGCATATGGTGCTGCAAATGCAATTAATCCAATTCATTATATACCTTCACATGAAGGAAAGAATCCCTGTCTAGCTTAAAGCATCTGCTTGCTCTCATATAGAAATAATTTGAACATTTTCTAAAACTCCTTCATCCACACCCACGCCAATCAATTTACTCTTTTAAAAATTTATCTTTAGGTTATAGATAATTTGAAAACACCTTAATATTCTTTTTATATTCAACAGTTCATCAATTTCTGGCTTATAGAATAATAAAGTATCATCTGCGTACTGCATGTGGGAAACCATTACTCTACGACCAATCGTAACACCACTACAAACACATCTCTCCTTGGTCGCACACATTATGCAATTAAACATCTCCACCACCATATTAAATAGAAACGGAGATAAGGGACAACCCTATCTTAGTCCCCTCTGCAATTTAATTGGCTTAGTAGGAGGGCCATTTGATAAAACAGAGACTGAAGCTGTAGTTACACATTCCATAATCCATTACCTCCATCTCATACCAAATCCCATTTTCTTCATCATAAATCTAGAAACTCCCAACATACACTATCATAAGCCTTTTTAAAATCAACTTTCCACATCAATCCACCCTCTTTATTTTTATGCAAATAATCTACCACCTCTTTTGCAATTAAAGAAGAATCTAACAGTTGCCTGCCAAGAACAAAAGCAAATTGAGAATCCTTTATTACTTCACCCACAACTTTCCTAAGATGATTTGCTAATAATTTAGCAAGAATCTTGTACACACAACCCACCAAGCTAATAGGCCTATACTCCCTAACAGAGTTAGGATTTTTATTTTTGAAATTAAGGTAATAAAACTCTCATTAACACCATGACCCAAACGGCCAATGGAATAGAAATCAGATACGCATTTCACTGCCTCAGTCTTCACTACCATCTATTGAGATTTGAAAAAACTGAAGTTAAAACCATTAGGTCTCGAGGCCTTACTCCCATCACTGTTCTTAATTAGCCCCCAAACCTTTGATTCAGTAAAAAGCATCTCCAAATCTAGTATAAATGAAGTCTCCTATCTACAAATATCACATTTTATATTTACCAACCTCATTGTTTGCCTGGCACTATACAATTTGCGAAAATGTTTAATTAAGCTCCTCCTATTTAATTGCACTCTGCTGCTCAATAATTTCACCATTAACAGATAGTTTCATAATTCGATTCATTCTTTGTTTCACTGAAGCCATTGCATGGAAATACTTAATATTTCTATCTCTCTCCACTGCCTATCTAGTTCTAGATAGTTGCTACCAATTTTGTTCTTCTGATCTGTATAATGTCCACAACTCATTACGCTTCTCCTTTACCAAGTCACGCTTATCAAATTCATGCCCCATATTTTGTCATTTGATTTCCATATGTTGAATCTCCTTCTCCAACATTTCAATTCGATGCACCATATCTCCATAATGATTTTGACTCCAATATTTAATTATAGGATGCAAATTCTTTCATCCTCGCCAAATTGATGGCCTTCTCAAATTACCCACCTTTGCACTATCCCAATTCTTTCTAATCAACTCTTAAAATGAACTTTGGTAGCGTTTGGTATGAGATAAGCGAAAGTACATTCCTTGCAATATGTCCAATTAAATTACATTGCAGGGTTTGTTTTGTAACAGATCACTACAATGTAAGGTTGAAATGTAATCACATTACAGCCAATGTATGTAATGTGATTGCAGTATAAAATCAATGCAATCACATTACATTTCACTCTATAATGTTCTTAAAGATATTTTTACCCTTCAACTTTATTACCTTATTAAAAATATTTTACAATATTATAATTAAAATAAAAAATATTAAAATAAAATATATAATATAAAAATAAAAAATTAAAATAAAATAAAATATAAAAAATTAAAATTTATATAATATAGGTAAAAGAAATTAAAATAAAATATATAATATAAAAAATTATATTAAAGAAAAAAAATAAAATATATAAGATTATAATAATAAATGAAAATAAAATATATGACATTAGAAATATATTTAAGAGATGATATTATATAAAAACTAATAATAAAAAATATAAATATATTAAACTTGTATTTTAATAACTAAGCATAATTTTGAAAATTAACATTACATTCTTAACAAAGTACTTGTAAACCAAACGCTGTAATGTTATTTGCCCCGCAATCACATTATCTGTAATCACATTACTTGCAATCACATTACCTGTAATCACATTACATTATAAAGTACCAAACACCACTTTTCATCGTAGCAAAAGTTGAATAATCTAAAAGGTTTCTCCCCCCAATCAAAATTCTGCCCACTTAACAAAATTGGATTATAATCTAATAAAGAGCTTGATAAACACTATTGGGTCAAATTCTAAGACTGGGCTAACCACTCAGGGTTTATTAGGAAGCAATCAACCATACTAAAAGATACATCATCTCTTCAACTGCTCCAAGTAAATTTGCCTTTAGCCATAAAAAAATCAACAAGCACTGCCGCTTGAATAAAACTAGAAAATGCTTTTGCAAAATGGGAAATGTCACCTTGCCCTAATCTTTCAGTCTCTTCCTTTACAATATTAAAATCACCTCCCACACACTATCAAACATGATGCTTTTTCATCTCTTACAACAAAGAAACTAAAAAAAGAGCTCTTTCAATTTCATCATTAGGTGCATAGACATTTATAAATCTACAGTTTTTAGACAAACCCCTAATTGAACCAATCACAAGAATAAAATACCTATCCATCAACTGTTCCTCTAAATTGAAAAAATCATTTTACCAAATTAACATCAAACCTCCAGACTTTCCCTTTGAAGCCACACTAATACCATGTATTAAATCCATTTTCTAAATTGATTCATATTCTTGTAGAAAAATAACATCAGTACTTACTTTTTTAATCAATTGCCTCACTACTTTTCTTTTTTCCCCTCCATAAACCCCCGACATTCCATGTTAAGAAATTCATATTATTAAGTTGCTTAACCATAAATAGCAAGCTTATCGATCACTAGTTATTCCCTATTCTTCTTGCTTAATAGTAGTCATTGTGCACACCACATCTCATTTGGGAGTATAAATTCTAAACCCAGCTTCTCATTGACTGCCCAAGTGGCCTCAACCTTCTCCAAGTTGTTTGCTCCATGATTCACCACATTTGCCACTATTGATTAAGCTTGACTTCCCAACACCATGCCTTGAACAAGCACTCTCTTTTTGTTATTAGAAACTTTCTTTCCTTGTGGCATACCTCTGCCACATTTTCCCACACTTTCTAGAATTGCATTTGTTCTTCTTATTTGTTTAATGTCCACAACCCATTACGTTTCTCTATTACCAAGTTACACTTATCAAAGTCATTCATATATTTGCCATTTGATTTCCATCTCTTGAGTTTCCTTTTCCAACATTTCAATTCGATGTACCATATCTCCATAATGATTTTGGTTCCAATCTTTAATTAAAGGATGTAAATTCTTCAATCTTCACCAAATTGATGGGTTTCTCAAATTGCCCACCTTTGCAATATCCCAATTCTTTTTAATCAGCTCTTAGAATGAACTTTCATCTAACTAGAAGTTGAATAATCTAAAAGGTTTTGGTCCTTAGTCAAAATTTTTCTCACTTGACAAAATTGGATTATGATTTGGTAGGGAGCTTGATAAACATTGTTTGGTCAAATTCTTAGAGTAGGCTAACCACTCAAGGCAAGCCTATTAGGAAGCGATCAAGACTACTAAAAGATACACCATTTCTTCAATTGCTTGACGTAAATCTACCTTTAGCCATAGGCAAATCAACAAGCATTACCTCTTGAATAAAATCAAAAAATGCTTCTGCGAGACGAGAAATGTCACACCACCCCAATCTTTCAATACAAACCCCCAACTGAACCAATCACAAGAATAAAATGCCTATCTATTAACTATTCCTCTAAATTAAAAAAATTGTCCTACCAAATTAACATCAAACCTCTAGACTGTCTCTCCGAAGCCACACTCATACCATGTATTAAATCCTTCCTCCAAATTGATTCATAACAATTACTCAATTGATTTTTCAATTTTGTTTCTTGTAAAAAAAGAACATCAAAACTTACTTTTTTAATCAATAGCCTCATCGCTCTTCTTTTTTTCCCTATTAGTTAATTATGAGATTTAATTAGTTTTAAAATAACTTTTAATTACCATCAAATTAAATTTTGATTAAGTTGTATTCTAATTCCATTACATATTAAATATTTTAAAGTAATATTTAAGTCAATTGTATCTATTAGCCTTGAATTCATAATGTTTTGATTTGACAAAAATCACATGTTTTCTTAAACTTAATGTTAAGCATTTGAAATTGTTTCAAATACATTTTTAATCCCTTAAGGTTACATATTTGTTTGAAAAGCTATTTTTCATTAGAAAACATCACATTAGTTTTCAAACAATGCATATTTAGCTAAAAATGCAAGAGCAAACATGCCTTGACGTGTTATTTGAATGTAGGAACAAGGTAAGGAGGAAATAGCTGGAGAGAAATGCCAAAAAGCTAAGGAAACCTTAAGACACATGCCAAGAGTCAATCTTAGATAAGCTTGAGTCGATCCAAAGGCTGAAAGAGTACAAAACTTGAAAATTATAAAGCCATAGTAGACCTTGAAGTGTTTATAGTCAACCCTATTCCAAAAAGCCCTAGAAAATCATAATGTAATAAGACACAGTCGACCTTGGATCAAGCATAGTCGACCTTGACCAATCTAAGGTAAGAAAAAGTTAAGATTACAAAACCATAGTCGATTATAGAGGAAACATAGTCAACTTTAGTAGCTTAGACTTACATGAAACATGCTCTCAAAAGATGGATCGAATAGAAGAAGATCATACTTGACTATGAAAGCCCTAATTTGAGAAATTTGAAGAATATAGTCGACCCTAAGAGCATTGTAGTCATCCCTTAAGCTTCAGCAACAATCAGATTTAATTCAAACTTGTGTCCAATAGCTTTAAACATTGTCTTAGCTATAAATGGATGCATTTAGCTATTTTGAAATAAAAGAAGACTTGAACCAAAGCTTCAAACCCTAAAAAGACTACCAAAAGCCCATCTTCACTCTCTAGCATCTTTTTAGTCTTTCATCAAGCTTACAAAATTGAATCCTTGTTTCACTCAAACTGAAATTTCTTCTCTCACTACACCTAAGCTTAAAGTCTTAGCGCTCAACCTTTGAAAGGCATTTTCTTGCTGAAATTTGTACTTCATTGTAAAGTTTCTAGCTTAACCATGAAATGCTACTTGTGAGGGTTTATGGTTGAACCTTTAAAAATCATTGTTGGTGGGTTATCGCTTGATTTAGTTGAAAAACAAAAATCCCTTTTGAAGATTGTGTAAAGTTTATCGCTTGATCTTATGAAAAAGTCGTTGTAAGAGTTATTCTTTGATCCCATTAAAAAGTAAGAATTCCTTTGTGTATTATGTAAGGGTTATCACCGTATCCCATTAAAAAGCAAGAATCCTTGATTGTGGATTGAAATTCCTCGGTTACCAAGAGAATGGATGTAAGCATCAAAAAAGCCGAACTATTATAAATTTCTTGTGTCTCTCTTTAATTTTCCGCATTATTAGTTGTTTTTTATATTTACCTTAGGAAAATAGTTTTATATTAATATATTGTTTTATTCTTAGCAAAATATTTTTGCCTTTACTCTTCATAGCTAGCATTTAATTTAGGAAAAATATTTACCTTAGTATTTTGTTTTTGTGCTTAAATGATTTATTGTTGAAAATTATTTTTGACGCTAGAAAATATTTTTGCGCAAAAAGTTTTGAACTTGATAACTAGATTTTTTAAGAATTTTTATAAATACCAATTCATCCCCCTCTTAGTATACTTCACTTTGAGACTTCTACACTAAGAGTATATGAATTTTGAAAAAATATCTTAAATTATATTTATTTAAAATTAATTAATTACCATTAATTTGAAAAAATTATTAATAAAGAAATTGATAAACAAAAAAATAGAAATGAGTGTAAAAAAGGAAAAAATAAGGATATTTTAGTATTTAAAGTAAACTTTTAAAAAATAGTAGTTCAACTAAAGGAATCCTAACACTGGTTACTTATTCAAAGGAGAAAATGTGTTTTCCAAACTAATGGAATAAGTTATTTTCAATAAAATCTCATGGATGACACTTGTTTTTCTAATTAAATTATATATAATTTTAATATAATTCATATATAATTGAATTAAAATTTAACCTAATCATTTAATTTGATAGTAATTAAAGATGGTTAATTTTAAAACTAATTAAATATTTTAATTGTATTTAAAATTAATTAAATCTCATAATTTGTAATTGAAGTCACAAAAATTCCTTTGAAAAAAATGAAAAGAGATAAAAAAGAAAGCAAAACAAATAAAAATAAATAAAATATGAAAAAAATAAATAATAAAAGGCATACTGGTCGTTTCATTTAAAATTTATTTGGTAATTAACACCAATACTTCTTTTAATTTCAACCTAACCTCAAAGGAGTAAAAGGTTATTTTTCAAACTAATTGGGATACGTGTGCTTTCATCCAAATCTTAAGAGATCTTTGTATTTTACTAGTTCAAATAATACAAACAAAAAAAATTAGGTTAAATCAAGGCCAAATAGGTTGCCATATTTATAAAAAATTAAAAAATATATGCTATTTCATATTTGACTTTGGTTATTAAAGATGTCTTAAAAAATGAATGGCAAGTCAATATCGTTCATGTGTATCACGAATCTAATTGTTTGGCAGATTTCCTTATGAATATGCCATTTTAATATCTTATTTGTGTGATACTTCTCAAGGATCCTCTTAGGGATAGTGCTTCAATTTTATTAAGTAGTGTTATGGGAATTTCATTCCCACGTGTTGTTTTGACATAAATATACTATTTTTATTTTTTGCTAAAAAATAAAAAATATGAAATTGTAAAAGAAAAATCATAATTTGTAAATAATCGTGTAATTATAATAGCAACTAATAAAAATATTAATTTTAATTATACATTATAATTATAAGAATATTAGAAGACATAATAATCAAAACGAGTAAATTATAGAAAAATACCATGTGATACGAGGTAGAATATGTTGGTCCCAAAGATGTGTCCTAGAGAGGGGTGAATAGCACTTTTTGAATGTCACTAAACTTGATTTCTAATTAGGAGCTAGTTAAAGGTCAATGATGAGAAGTTAAATGCTGGATGAATGAATAATTTAAAGAAGAATGAAATGAAAAATAAAAGAAGGTAGACAATGCACAAAGACTTATAGTGATTTAGTCTCTTTGACCTACATTTACTACCTTGATCTTTCAATTAAGGATTTTCAAACCAAATCACTATAATCAGTGAATTCTCAAGCTTCTACCAAGCTTTTACAATGGTTTTTCACAAGCTTAGCCACAACTTTTAACAATAGTTTTTTCTGGATCAACCAAAACCCAAATCTAATTTTTCCTAGGCTGACTTAAAACTTATAATACTAATCAAGCTAACCCAAGCTTGATTAATCCCCTTAGAGTGACTCACGCACTCTAAGTAATTAAGAAATATAGGTATAAAGAAGTATTTATGATCACTAACCTGATCTTAATGGTACAAGATGAAGTGTTAAACTCTATTACAAAGATTGGAGTGAAATGCAAGAAGGATGGAGAGAGTTTTTGCTATTTTTGAGCTTTTTTTATCTTGGAAGAATCTCATCTTCTTTTTAACCATTAGGGGTGTCTTTTATACTTGAAAAATTAATTCTGATGGATGTTGATAGCTTCAAACCGTTAAAAATAATTTAGAGTCAATTCTAGTTGTTTGTCCATCTTCAATCGTTTTAATTCAAATTTTCAATCAGAGTGCTTTTAGTTGACTAACCATATTTCTTAGTCAATTAAGTATTCTCTATCTTGTAATTGAATTCTCTGATAGTAAGCTCTTAGTTGACTAACCATGCTTCTTAGTCGACTAAGGCTTATCTGTCTCACAATCTGCTTTTCTCTCTTAGTCAATTAAGTAAGGCCTCAACCAATTAAGAGCTTACTAATTTTGAACTAGCCAACTTCACTTTTGGATTTTAGCTGACTAACTCCCTTGATTATCTAACTAAGAAGCTTCTGTTTTGTGGCTCATTTGTAATTCCTTATTCTAATGAGTTTTGATATTTGCTTTCCAGTAATTAATTTGTTATTGATATACATTTTCATCCTGCACACTCAAGTAATAAAATTAGATATTAATGAGTGAACATATTTTATTATCATCAAAAACTTATGAAGCCAACAGAATAAATTTGCTTTCTCAGAGAAATTTGACAAATAACTATGTCATGTTTATTTATATTACTTTTCTACTTAACTTTGTTAACTTTATTTTCAAGAAATATTAAGTTTCTTTTGATAATTTTTATTTATATTAATTGAATAAAATAAGGAATATATTTTAGTAATTTTTCTTAACAATGTAAAGAAAATTTTATGGGAAAAACACGAGATAGATAAGTGTTAGATTTTAAATATCAAAAAAAAATTATTTCACATCAAATAAAAGGAAAATGTTTTGTTATTTACCCTAATAAAAATAATTATAATTATATTGCAAAATAAACAAACTAAGATATTAATTAATGCAGTTGACTTGTAAGTTTCTATTAAGCAGAACAGTACAATCTTGAGCGGTTGTTTAACTAAACGAGCTTGACTCCTAACATGAACCCATCATTTGCTAATCAAGTAATTAAATTAAGCTCTAAGCTAATCAAACCTAAACTGTTTATTAGAGACCTTAATTCATTTACAAATCTCACTGTCCTAGTAAAAAACTGAAAAAAAAAAATAAAAAACTACAGCATGAATGAATCAACAATTTGGAATATGGCTTATAAATAGTTATACTTTTTTATATATTTTTTAAGAAAGGGGGATTCAAACCTTACGTTTTTTAAGAGAAAAATCATGTACCAACTAATAAGTCAAATGCTTGGATATCTATAAATAGGTATAACTTGTGATGTGTAAAAAATGTTATAAAATATTTTAAAACTTTGAATTCAAATCCAATTTCTTTTTAATATGTCAAAAAAAAATTTACAAATTCTTATCATAGGGAGGCCAAATTACAAAAGGAAATCTAAATTAAATTATATAGGTTTGTAGGAAAATCTAAATTTAGTTATCTATGCATGAGACGTGTGAAATGAGGATTGTTGATGTCCAAGGTGACTCCAAGGGCTCTTATCATGTTCGAAGAAAATAAATCTTGTATTATTAAATTGTATATATTCACATAGAAATCTAAATTATGTATTTTAGAAAAGTGAATGATATATATAAGGTTAATTCTATTTATAATCTAACTCTAACTAAGTAACAATATTCTAATATAACTCTATTAAATAATTTGTATAATTATCTAAAGAGAAAATCATGAGAAATCGTCATCCTCATAAGCCCATTTCAAAAAACCTTCAATATGAAATTAACTATTTTTACACAATTTTAGTCATGAGATGATAAAAATACCCTTAAAATCATTTCAGACAAATTAATGCTCTCAATTTTTCTCTCCTGCCATTCCTCTACTATGCTACCCATTCTGCTGTGTTCCCCATTTTACTCTCTCACCATCCAACTCTTTAATTTTACCACCATCACCATATTTCTGTCTATCTCTCATCATCTTGCCATATCGTCATTGATCTATAAACTAAAGAACATGATATGAAAGGTAATAACATATTCTTGGATTTATTAGTTTATATTCACAAAACCCTCCATCGCTAATTTACAGATCAAAAAGCATAACATGGTAAGTAACAACAAGTTCTTGGATTTATTAGTGTTGAGTTTTTTAGTGATTCAAGTTTGGTAGAACACGCCTTGACGTGTAACAAATTGATTTATACCTTGACGTCTAACATAAGTAGGAAGAAGGAAGTTTTGACGTATAATATCTGGTGCTAAAGGTTTGACCTTGGCATGTAACATCTGGTGTTGAAGCTTTGGCCTTGGCGTGTAACATCTGATGATGAAGCTTTGACCTTGGCGTGTAACATCTGGTGC
>NW_018397263.1:5622742-5680812 GCF_002168275.2 Theobroma umbraticum
AGCTTATTGTGTAACATTTATTGTTGAAGTTTTGGTGTGTAACATTTTCTACATTGGCTTTGGCATGTAACATCTGGTGCTGAAGCTTTGATCTTGGCATGTAACATCTGCTACTGAAGTTTTGGTGTGCGTTGTCTTTTTGTTTTTTTTTTTGTTATTAAGCATGGTATGTAACTCGCTCATTTGCATTTCAGTACAACATAAACTTTTGGAGTTCAAACGTGTAATAACTTTTTTTGAACTGTAATAATATTTTTTTTGAACATAATATGTAATACCAACATTTTTCAAATATAATGTGTAAATTGTTTTCTATCTTTGTATTTTACTAAGATATAAACTCTTGGAATTAAACACTTTCACAATCGAGATAAAGTTTAAAATCAAAAAAGAATTTGACATGAAAATGAATATGTAATGAAAAATTATTCAACATCAGCGTTACTACTGGGATGAAAGGAATTTAAACAAAAAGATATTATCCAAAATCCTCTAATTTGAATAATTAAATTAATTTATTTGTTACATTTCTTGTAATCATAAAAAAAATAACGTGTAATAATTTTATTTTTCAACATGGCATGTAATAATAATTTTTTTCAACACATGAACTTGAATATAAAGAGGTTTCATCAGGGGTAATTTATTAAAAAAAAATTTTTGATTAAAAATAATTAATATTAAAAAAAATTATTTTCGAAATATTTTATCTTGAGGTAAGAAAAAATCATTCCTTATCTGAACATGTTTATCTATGTATATCTTCTGACCGAGGAAAAAAAAGTTGATAATTACTTGATATTTTCGAGATTGTATAAATAAATATGGTCTCTAAGTGATTACAATTGAAAATGTGAACTTAAAAGGTAGTAGATACAATCATACAAAGATATTAATAGAAGAAAATTAGCTTCACTTAGGCAACTCCAAAATTAGCAAATAAATCTTTATATGTACAAAAAGAAAAAAAAAAGGCAAAAGTAGATAGATATCCAATAAACTGTATGGGTTTGGATACCAAGAAAAACCAAAGTTGTATTATGCAATTGTGTATGGCATATACGCGTAAATCAATGTTGGACAGAGAGTAAGATTAAGGTATGATCCATAACGTAAGGGTTGTGCAAAGGAGAAGCAACTTTTTGTGCTTTGAGTCTTTAGAAGGGAAAAGCAAAATCTTCCCTAAGAAATATAAAAAGAGAGCACTACTTTTTATGCTTTCTGATGCGTTTTGTAAAAGAATAACTTTTCCTTGCTTTGATTTTCGCAAACCCCAAACATTCTCTCATCTTTGGAAAGCATTTGAAATTTGTGGTATTAGCGATTCAAAATAAATATAACCTACTCCTAAAAGTGAAAGTTGATTCAGGGAAAAACAAAACAAAAATATAGATGAGCATCTCTTCTTTAAACCTTAAAGACGTTCCTACTTTAGAATCACAAAAAGATCATTATCTCTTCCCACCTTTAAATAAAAACCCCCTAAGCATTATTGCAATAAGTAGGGAATTTGTCGTTTTTAGCTTTTTAAAAAGATTAGAGTTTAATATAAATAAATAATATATGATGATATAAAAGTGGGGTTTGATGAGTTGCATTCCGTAGTTCTCTCTTCTTTTTAACTAGTCCAGCTTACTGGTGGTATTATAATTTAATCAACCAACCTTTTTTGCTCATAACTTTCATCCTTTTTCCTATCTCAAAAAGGAAGAAGCCTCCATTTAAAACCGCCTTTCTCTTCTTCTTCTTCTTCTTCTTCTCCCTCTTTTTTTCCTTTAATTTTTTGGTTATTTTTTCTTTCCCCTTTTTCACCTTTTTCTTCCAAAAACAACTGAATTTTCTTTGCTTAATGAGATGGCAACATTCTATTAGCTTTAATTACTTGTTCCAGATATATGCTTTTGAATGCTTCATCTTTTCCACTTTATCTGTATTTTGTATTTTAATTTTGAAAATGGTTCCTCTCAAATAACATTTTTGGAGTCATATCAAACTTCCCTACTTGATTTTCCTTAGTGTTAATATTTACTAAGATAAAAGGTTGAGGATCTCATTATTGTCACTGTACAGTGTACAGCAAGAACATTGAATTCAAGCACCGACAATTCCTGGAAGACATTTGTACACATGTCCTTTATTTCTTTTGGTTTTTTCTTATTGAAAGAAGAGGATTTGAAACTAAATCTTTAAAGAGGAAATGCAATGCATACCTGCTATTAAACTAAATGTCAAACATGCTTTCATTGTAATTTTTTTTTTGACATAGAGAGAAAGATTTATAAAAAATTACTCTACAAAATGGTAATTATGCAAAACTGCATAAAAGGAGACATAAAATCTCCTTCTTTGTTTGACCTGTGTATGAAAAATAAAATCAAATCAGTCTGATTGCAAGCAGAATCCCAGAGTGTTCCCCTACACAAGAAGAAGAAAACGCAAGGAACAGGACAGAATCATCCCAGCACTGACATGGAAAATATTCTTAATAGAATGGTCTGATCAAGTCATTAAGTCACACATACACCCAATGCCAAATTCTACCCCGAAATTGAGGGGGAAATGTAAAATTAATATGATGCACGGCCTTTTTAAGAGGGTAACTAATAAATAAAGGTAAATCCTCATCCTAGCTAGAAAAATTAGCAAAGTAAAAAAGAAGCCACCAACATATATATATATATATATATATATATATAGAAAGAGAGAGAGAGAGAGAGAGAGAGAGAGAGAGAGAGAGAGAAGGGTTTTAATCACATAATCCGACGATTACATTTCTAATGAATAAAAGTGGCAAATTATGATATAATGTTCGGAGCAAAACATTACTTAGTGAAGATTGGTTTGCCAAAATATGTCGGTAATCCTACTTTTTATGATTATCTGAATGATATCTTTTGTAGGAAAGAGTGTTATTTTAATAAGATGCAAGCATTATGGAATCTAATTTTCCCTCAAAAGCAGGAAGGGGTGGAAGATAAAGCTGTGAATGATTTAAGAAAAAGAGAAGAAAATAAAAAGAAAAAAAATATATAGAAAATGTTAAATTAAACTGCAGAAAGTGGGTGTCCCTTTTAAAGCAAAAGCTCTCGTCTCTTTTTTCACTCTCTCCTTCTGGTTGGTGCATAACGCTTCCTTGCAGGGCTAACTTTGATCTCTATTCATCTTTTTGTACATTCACCTTTTTTTCCTTCTTTGAGAGGTGTTACAATAACATTAATGGGAAAAGGTGACCAATCTTGGCTCAATGAACAATGTGTTTTTGGGTGGAAAAAAAGGTCACAGTGCATTTAGAAGTGGACAAATTTGATCGGTTGTGTACATGATACCACTAGGAAACACATGGACCGCATCTCGGTTTTATGGATAAAACAAAGGGTTTCTTCCTTGTTGAATGATCGTCCCCTATGCCAAATTTTAATGAGGCCCGATAGGATTTTATTGGATTTTTTATAAAAAAAAATGATATACAGAAATATTCATTAAACTTGAGCGACACATAAATAGCTAACTGAAGTAATCATCTGGTATCCAATAAACCCTATTCTTCATTTCCAAGATTTGAATCTTAAATTTTCAAAAATTTTCATGTTCTAACTGTTAATATATTCTTGCTAGATTTTACCTTAATTTAGCTTTAAAAGTGAGACTATACTTTTAGGTTCAATTAGTCCTACGTAAACTCTTTCTTTTCATATACCACAAAGGAGAAAATTACTTCATAGGAATCTAGGAGAGACTATCATATCAGTTAGTTCTGGCTAATAAATATAGAGATTATTAACGAAATCTATAAGCTTTTCCTATTGTTTGTAAGGGGAAGGACCAAGAGCCCTAAATTTGAATAAAATTAGAATTAATCAATAAAAGACATTTTAACAGAAAATAACAACTTCTAAATAATCTATACGGTTGTTCAAACCGAGTAAATGACCAAATAGATTCAAGGTCTTTAAAGGTTCTTTTGGTTCAAAATCCTCCACCCTCTTGTATTACAATTATTTTTGTATCATTATGGAATTAGAATATAACAGAATTTTACACTATTAAGAACTTTACCTAACTTTTGGGTATTATCTGCTAAACTTATCTATACCAATTTGACAAATATGAATATTAGATTACAGGAACTAAGGTTGAGCCAGAAAATTGAAACATAATCAAATTGACTTGTTCCACCTGGTTTCTTCAAATTCTTAAAATTGGTCTGATAGGACAAAGCACCAAAAAACAGAAGCTTTATGATCCTAACCTAATTCCTAACTTTTTTTTTCCTTCATCAGTCAAGAATAACTCATTTAGCAACCATGAGATAGAAAATTCGAAGCCAGCAACTAGGTTTCGACCAGTCTTCTCTTCGCATAATGTACAATTCATTTATCACTTCCTACTTTGGAGAAGGTGACCTGATCACCAAAAGGTACCATTTTCTTTATCCATAAGGCCATCATAATATAATAATCCAGCTATCTTAAGGGACATTAGGTTACGTTAGCTATACATTGATCAAACCATACTTGGCTTTAAGCTCTAACATTAATTTATTATTCCATGAACATGATCATAACTGAAAACTAATTAGACAAAGAACAGTATAGAGGGTGTATCTCGAAAGTGACTCTTAAGTTAAACTATAAAGAGGAAGCAAGAAACAGAAAATATCTGTAATCCTCGAAAGATTAAGTTAATTATAATGAGTGAGATATTAAGTAAAAGAAAGTACAGTAGAAAACTTAATGAGGCTTTGTCAAATGAAAGGTAAGTTATCTTGCATGCATATGGAAACTCTATCAATCTTAATAGTGCTTCATGTGTCGGTATAATCTTTCCACAAAAAATCTTATTCATATATGCCTCTGTCAAATTTTCTTGTTCTTTAAAGGTTATATAGTATCGAAAATTGAGGTATTATAATAATTTAATTGTTTAATTTGTTTCCTATTTCATCTAGATCAAATAAAGCCTGTAAAGTTTAACTTTGTTGATCTCTCGGGTTTTTGTATGGGTTGTCAATTGTGTCATTCTGGATAGATCTGGGGTTTCAGTTGCGGCAAGCACAGATATGTATTGCATGAACGTGGAGATCAAGATCTCCAAGACTCCAACATAAGAATTCTAGTTCTGCAACTAAAGAAAAAGGTAAAATATGTGTAGAGGCATAATCATCATCATCATATCCCAACTGGAGGAACCTTTTCACTGGGGAATAATCGTGTGTCTTTCTTTTGAAACATAAGTAAAATTATCAGTTTTATGTGTCCAAAAATTCCCTCACACTGAGGAATAAAAGGAGTCGAATTTGGCCCATAAAAATGATGGTAAAAGTCGTTCAGTGGAGCCCTTTGTCCCTCAAGAAATAAAATCCAAAGTTTTTTTTTTTTTTTCCAAAAAGGGACAATTTAAGGACCTATATATATTGATAGTGGATGTCTAAGGACTAAAAAACTTCAGCCATAAGCCTTACGAGATAAGAGACATACTCATTAAGGCAACAACCCTTCTTTGCTTTTTCGAAAGCCAATTAAGCTTATTCTTTGCCCTTCTTTATTTCTTTAATTTACTTTCTCATGTGCCATTGTTTCTCTTTCCTTTGATTTGGAAACCTTTTCTAACCACCATAAAATTGAATATAACTAAATAACTTTTTAGAACTCTAATCATGTATCTTTTCCCAGATATGGGTTTTTCCTGCTTTTTCTGGCCTCTTCAAATAATGGTGCTCCTTTATCAGATCTCTTACCCTTTTCTTTTTTTATCATAAAGTTTTCATATATATTCTTATAAACATTGAGGCATATATTGCTTTTACAACTAGCATAAAGGAAATTATATTATGAAATAATAATTGTTCTTAAGTCTAGTAGTCTTGTCACTAATAGTGATCAAGGTAGTAATTAATTCAAGAAGGTAAGATTTAAAATTTTAATTAATTATTTCATCTAATAACTTTTCGGATTTCAGAATTTTCACACATATCAAAGATGATTATGAGTGTATTAATTACTATTATTGGTTCCAAACATATTAAACAGAATCTTTTCTAGCTGGACTAAGGTTCGAAGTCATCAACATATTATGTACAATAATATTCTTGGACCCCAAACAAATTTTAATTTAGCGCCAAATGTATCCCTAAATTTTACTTTGGATTAATTCATTTTAATCCGAATTCAAGAATATTTTAATTTTGATTAGTGAGCTAGAGGAGATTAGGATTTTACCTTTCATTGGTGCTTTTTGGTACGAAGTGTTTTAGTCTATGGAAGAGAAAGGAGTTGTTCTTGAGCCAGCTGGTAAGAAAAAAGTTAAAATGCCAGGGGTGTCCTGTCCATAGTACATATGTCATTCAAAATCAAAATGACACTTTGTAATTTCTTAACCTTGGATGTTAATTATGAACCAAATGATTATATCTATAAAGGAAGGGTTTAAGCCTTAAAAGTGATGGGGCTAAACACCAAAATAACTTGGGAATAGGAACCAACTTTTAATTCAAAAAAACAAAGTAAAGGGAAAGGAAATGTTTTTGCTACTGTCTTTTACATTGCTTCAAATGAATGTGATTGCCCATATAAGGTGCAGTGTAGGGAAATAGAAAGCATAGGAAATTAAATTTTTTTTTCAGATCCCTTATGAATGAATTGTGCCATATAATACTTTGGAAAGCATTTTCCAACAGACAAGATTGAAACAATGGGGATTGCAGTTTGCACCGAATTCCAGGTTTCTTTAAACGAACAAGACAAGAGGGAGAGAACCCTCCCTTTCTTCCCTCTCTCTCCCTCTAAAGACCCACCAAAAACACAAAAAAAAGAAGGATTATCGTTGGCATCTACAAAAGACAACATAAGCATGGAGACAAAGTTTCCACACACCTTAATCCCTTTTGCAGACTTTAAGAAAAGGAGAGCTAACAAATGGGTCTTTCCATAAGGGTCATTGTCCCCATTTCCATTCCATTCTTTCCCTTCTTTTATATATATATATATATATATAGAACTAACTGTTTGAGTGAACTCTTGCATTGCATGAAAGTAAGGGAAATCTGGGATTCTAAAGTCCTAATCATCTGTAGATAGATATTCCATGCCATCCCAAGTAATTTATATTCATTACTTCTTTTTCTCTCTTTTTGGGGAGCTGTTGCTTTTATGGTCTTTATCATTTGAAAGTGATAAGTGAGGGATCCAAGGAGAGAGCTAGAGAATAGAGAGATCGTACTTCATGTGCTGCTGTTTCTGTTATGGTTTTTCCTTTGTTTATAGTTTGGTGTGAAGAGTTGAGAGACATATTGGGTTTGTTTTCTTGTTTCTTCTACCACAACTTTCTTTTGGTCAAAAAGAGAATTTTGGGAGAGCACACACGCGAATAAATCAATAAAACTCAAGAGTGTAAGTGATGATTAGATTTTGGAGAATGGAAAAATGGATGCATGATGCTGCTTTTAATGATTGTTGGGTCGTTTTCTTAAAGCATTTTTGAGAGTGAGAGAAGGAGAGGATCTTGAGCTATATCCATTCCACCTTTGTGTTATATGCCCTGACTGGCTACTATACTTTTTGAATGAAGATATAAACCATCCATGTAAAATATCAACAATAATTTTCAGGAACTGATCGATACTTCTTGTAGCAATGTAGCATGAAGAATGTCAAGTGAAAGAATGATATTGCATGAACCTTATTGCCTAGATTCTTATTGTATGGGCTCGCCATGATTGCAGTAGTACTCCAGCTGGTCGAGCTCTAAGAAGGCCCAGTCCATGATCAAAAGCATCACTGGGCTTCCACTAAAAGCTTAAAAGTTTCAACCCTTAACTTTTATTGAAAGGATAAAGATAACTGAATTAAGTCTGACTTGTTCTCAACCTAAAAATATAAAGTTCAAAATATGGGTGGGAGGACACAAAAATTTACCTTCAAAACGTAGTTTTGGTGGTTCACGTTACCTAAAAGGTTAGGCACATTAAAAACCAATTATAGCCCTAACAGAATTCCATGGACAAGCGGCAACCACGTTAATGGAAAAGGCCCAGGTTGATGTTCACCCCGACCCCAAAGCCCTATCTGTAAAAGTGCAGGGGAACAAGGACATAACAGTCACGAGAGCCAGCCCGGGTCATGTGGGCACTTCACCCACTTGACGGAGACCCTTTACTTTCTTAGCTTAATTGACTAACCATATGATGGGTTTCTTCGGCCAATGCTACTACTAATTGAATGATTTCATTTGTTGCTTCCATTCCATGTCATTCACATAAGGACAAATTATTAGTAAAATTTCCAAAGTCTATTCGAATGTCATCTGTCGCATAATTAAGCCCCACTTTCCTTGAGTCAACGTATTGAACATTTTCATATTTGGAATTCATTTAGCTGATAACAAATAAATATGTCAATTACAAGATGCTTGAATTTAAGAGTATTTATATCATGAATCCTTGAATATTTTTATGAGATGCTTCATTAAAACATTAAGTCAAAGTTTGGATCAAGATGGATATACAATAAGTGCAATTATTGGAAACAAAATTGGTAGCAAGAAGAATAAAAAAAAAACATTTTCAGATCAATGTTAATATTCATTCTCCCTTTCTCCAATTTACTCCATATTTAAATCTGTTTTATTAAGTATTGCCTTCAAGCTCTAGTAGGTATTAAGAGGTAAAAATGAAACGAATTCAAATCATTTCTAAAGGATTAAATACGTTCAATATTGCTAAATAACTGCCCAAAACTTTCAACCCAATCCGTTTTCAAACAAACACAATAATATAGTAGTGCGCAATTTTTTAGAATTCCAAAGTCAATTCTTGTTTATATCTAGTCAGAACAAGACAATGTTTCAATCTAAAATTTTCATTCAATTCGGCATTTATAAAATTTGCAAATCCCCAACCATAGCTATCAAATCCTAAATATCTTTAAACTTTTACACTCCCATAATTATAATCATGAACCCTATTTCTGAATCCTAATTTATTTTCAATTGAAGAAATAAAACCCAACTACACTATAAAAATTCTGCAAAAAACCTCACTTCAACCTTAAGCTTAAATGGTAAAACTAGAGTGACACATCTTAACATCTTATTCTTCCTCTTGAAAAAAATAAAGAAAAAAAAATTTCTAAAAAATAAACACTATGGTGCTACATAATTTGGCTTAGGATTGATGGTGTGAAATCCCAACTTTTTATTAGAGGATAAAATGGTAATTTACAAGTTAGCTTGTAAATTTTTTATTTTAAACACGTAGATTGAGTTTTTACCTTTGAAAAATTGTGTTTTTAGTACTAAGTTCATTTGATAAGTGTTAAGAAGAGAAGTGTCAAAATGGACAAGTTTTCAAGTTAAATTTACATTTTAGAATAAAAGTATTGTTATTTAAAGAACAAGTATCCATACTTACTACCTAGAAAGCTTTTAAAAGGATTTTGAAAAACAAATATCAATATGTAAGTGTCAATACTTGAAACTCAGAAGCACAATCATCGATACTTCTATCCTATGTATCGATACTTGTCCTAATTCTCGTAAAAATAAAAAAAAGTAAAATAATATTTTTCACATTAGAAATATCCTATTAGGGTTATTTTCAAAATCCCTCAAACTTATTCCACATCCCTTGGTCATTTTTAGAAACTCTCAGCCTCCCTGTCCCTTTTTTTTCTCTCTCTAGAACTCTCATTCTTGAAGATTTAAAGGGTGATGGTGTGTTCATAGATGGTAGAAGGGTTTTGGTGAAGCAGGCAAATGATATAAGCAAGGAATCTGGAATGGTTGACTATAGTACTCATAAAGTGAGTTATCATGTTTAGAGGAGGGGAAATGATGTAAGCAAGGAAGTTGGAAATGTTGATTCTCTCAGTTGTAAGGTGAGTTCTAATTTCTAGCAAACGTTTTAGGAAGTTTTGAATGAGAAGAAAATGAAAGAGGCCCTTATTACCAAGAAAAAGGTTTGCCTTGCCAAACTGTTGGTATCAACAAAAAAACTTGGCAATGACTGACACAGAAGATAAGAATGTTAGTCATGGTGCTAACAAAAAGGTTCCCAAACCCTATGTAGGTGAGCTAAGAGCATAAGGAAAAACATCTAAGGAAATTGGCTTGCAGATCTTTGTTCCTAATGTAATTGGAAATGGTTATAGAAAAGTGCGGTTGGCGTTATTAAAGATAAATATGACCCAAAGGTTATAGAGAAAAAATTGCATGATAATGGAGTTTCTACTTGAGTCAGACCAATTGGTTATCTTTGAGTCTTAGTAACCCTTTCTAGTAAAGATGAGATGAAGGTTTTTTTGGCAAATTATAAAGACTGAGTTTCTACTTGGTTCATCGATATAACTCCATATTAGGAAAAGATTATTTGAAAAGAATTCCTATGTTGGGCACGAGTTGAAGGGATTCCAATCCATGTATGGCAACCAAGTATTTTCAAGGCTCTTGAGGATAACTGGGGAACCTTTGTTAAATTAGATCAAAGAACCATTGAAATGAAGGCGTTTGATTTTCTGTTGATGAAGGTGATGTTGGACATATAGTGATATTATATAAGGTTTCTATCTCACATTACATAGGTACAAAAGATGCTAGTGTTTTATATAACCAAACTCATTATAGGGTTATTGAAACCTAGAAAAGAAAGTGGTTTTACGTACACACGAGATTGGGCCAAGCTTGAAAAAAATGCAGATTCCCCTTTTGCACACAAGTATACACAAGGGCTAGACCTAAGTGATATTTTGTACCTTGGTTACATGTTTTTTTTTTTTGAGCTTTTTCACCTTACCTTGACCAAGTTTTTTTTATCGTGCTGGAAAAGTCTTTGGAAAATATAATTTGAATTGGTCTTTGATTCTGCCAACCAAAACATATTTAGCTGTTATAAATTAAACTATTATAGAATCAAAATTTTACCATTTATTTCTTCATTCCCTATCCTTAAATATCTCACCAGAATATTTTCAATGTTTATTTTTTTATATTTTTTGATTTTCCAAACAACTATTTCTTCTCTATAAATTCTAGGCTCCACATTCATTCTCAACACACTAAAAATCACTTTTCCCTTCTTTGTCTTCTTTGCTTAGCCTTGTTGGGTTCTTTCTTTTTTATTTTTCTGTTGCTTCTGTATTCATGGTAGTTTGTGCAAACTATTCAAGAAGAGTCTGTTGAACTATTAGGGATAATCGCATTAATCTTTTTGAGCCAAGTTTTATACTTTGAAGGGGTGAAAATTGTCCTTAAAGATAGTGTATCACGCCTCAAACTTCTTTGAATTGTTTATCTGCTTTAATTTTTGCCAACAATCTTAAGGATAATATAGATTCTCATACCTATAATGTTGTTCTTCCACCACCATTGTTAATGGTTTTACCCCAACAGCTGCTACCACCATTGTAAATGTTGCCAATCTGATGCAAGACAAAATCCAGTATCGTCAATAAAGGTACACTAATAAAAAACCTTATTATGAACCCAAAGTTACTAATCCCACCTTAAAAAGAAAAGTACTTGTTTTATTATGGAAAGCCATGTATCATGCATCACAATGCTTGAAGATAGAAATGGGAAATGACAAACTTGTTAATCCAAAAGTCAACTTGGTTAAAGCAGATGAATCCAATAACATAATTGCCATGGTAATTTCTCAAGACAATATTGCGGCTAGTGTGAAAAAATGGGTAGTAGACTTCAAGTGCTACTAATCATATTTATGTAAACAAAAATGTCTTTAGATAATATAGATTGGCGATTCGCAAATTGCTCAAGTTCTTGGTAGAGGAAAAGTCCTTCTCAAACTCATATCTACCAAAACCCGAACTCTGAATAATGTTTTGCATGTTCTTAATATAAGGTTAAACTTGATTTTTGTGCTCTATTGGACAAGGCTGGAATGAAAGTGTCTTTTGAATGTAACAAGATTGTAATCACAAAGAATAATGTCTTTATGGGCAAGGGTTATTGTAATCAAGGAGTTTTTGTGCTCAACATTTCAAATATCCTAAATGAAAATATTAGTTCTTCTACTTACTTGATTGACTCTATTGATATATGGCATGGTAGATTAAGACACATTAGCATTCCTTATATCAAGAAAATGTAATCACTAGATTTAATTTTTGGTATTAAAAATGTATACTTTAGTAAATGTGTAATATGTGCTGAAACAAAATTGACTAAGAAAACTTGTATTTCAGTAAATAGAGAATGTGAGTTGTTAAGTTTAATTCATACTGATTTAGGAGATTTGAAATAAACTATGATTAAAGGTGGTAAGCACTATTATGTTACTTTTATTGACAATTACTTTAGATTTACTAAAGTTTATTTACTTAGGTATAAAGATAAAGCTTTTGGCATATTTCTTAAGTATAAAGCTGAGGTAGAAAATTAATTGAATAAAAAAATAAAAAGAGTTAAATCAAATAGAGGTGGTGAATATATACTGATTTATAATATTTGTAAAAAAGAAAGAATTATTCATGAAATTACTCCTCCATATTCCCTTGAATCAAATGGTGTAACTGAAAGAAAAAATAGAACATTAAAAGAAATGGTGTATTCTATGCTTGTTAGTTTTAATGTATATGAAAATTTGTGTGGTGAAGCATTATTATCAGCATGTCATATTCAAAATATAATTCCTTAAAAGAAAATTGGTAAGACACCTTATGAATTATGGAATGGCTATTCTCCGAACATAAAATTTTTAAAAGTGTGGGGGTGTCTTGTTAAGGTTATGTTTCCTGATTCTAAGAAAAGAAAAATTAACTTTGAAACATTTGATTGCATGTTTATTGGTTATATTGAACATAACACTATATATAGATTTATTGTATTAAAAAGTGATGCTCTTGATTATAATACAATTGTTAAAACAAAACATGCTAAATATTTTTGGCATTATTTTTCATTAAGAATTAATAAAATTTCGTATGCACATTTTAGTAAAAATAATTTTGAAATACCAAATGATGATTTGAGAATGAGTAAAAGATGAAGGAAATAAATTTCTTTTGGTGATGATTTTTACACTTGTAGAAAATTATCCTTTAACTTAAGCTAATGCAATTTTTTCAATAGAAAGTCCACTTCAAACAAAAGCCATAAAAAATGAAATTGATTCTATTTTACAAAATCAAAGTTGGAAATTAGTTGATTTACCACTTGGAGCTAATGGATTTTTAAAGAAAGTTTAATCTCGATGGTTCTATTGATAAATATAAAGCTATATTAGTTGTTAAGTGTTTTACTCAAAAATAAAATATTGACTATTTTCATACTCTTGTTGCAATAACAAGAATTTCATGTATTTGTGTTTTAATTACATCAGCTTCTATTTATAAACTTGTTGTTCATCAAATAGATATTAAAACAATTATTTTAAAATGTGATTTAAAAGAAAAATTTATATGGTACAACTTTAGAGATGTGTTCTTCCTACTCAAGAAAACAGAGTTTGTAAATTAATTAAATCTTTATATGGCTTAAAACATGCCCCAAAACAATGACATATGAGACATAATCAAGTTTTTGTTAGTAATGGATTTTCGACTAATGGAGTTGATAAATATGTGTACACAAGAACTATAGATGGTGGATGTGTGATTATTAGCTTATATGTTGATGATATGTTTATTTTTGGTACATGCATTGATGTTGTCAATAAAACAAAATGTTTTTTAACTTCTAAATTTGATATGAAAGATTTAGGAGAAGCCAATGTTTTCTTGGGTGCTAAAATCGTAAGATGTAATAGTGGCCTAATATTAACACAAAAGCATTATGTTAAAAGGCTACTTAAAAAGTTTAGATATTTTAATGTCACACCTATGAGTACTCTTTATGATGCTAATATCCTATTAAAGAAAATAAAAGTGATAGTGTGGCTCAGTTTGAGTATGCTCAAATTATTTGAAGTTTGATGAATTGATAAATTATACTCGACCTAATATAGCGTATAATGTGTGTAGACTGAGTAGATATATACAAAGTCCCAATCGAGATCATTGGACTACCTTGAGCAGAGTAATGAAATATTTAAGAAGCACCATAATCAATGGTATTTTATATAATGGATTTATTGTTGTATTAAAAGGATACATTGATACTAATTGGATCTTAGATTTAGATGAGACAAAATCCATAAGTATATATGCATTCACCCTTAATGGGGCTGCTATAACTTGAAAATCAACCAAACAAATAATAATTACTAAATCTATAATGGGATCAAAATTTGTAGCCTTGGAGTTAGTTGGCGATGAGGTTGAGTGGTTAAGAAACCTCTTAGCTAACATTCTGTTGGGAATGAAACCAACACCTTATGTGTCTATGCATTATGATTGTTAAAACGGCAATAGCAATAGTAAAGAATAAAACTTTCAATGGTAAGAATAGACACATTCGTTTAAGACATGATGTAGTAAAACAACTGCTTAGAGATGGAATTATATCCATTAATTATGTGAAGTCAAAATTGAATTTGGCAAACCCTCTAACTAAACCCTTGAGCAAAAATTAATTAATGATACATCGAGGGGAATGTGACTTAGGCCAATTGAAAAAATCAACAACAATGGTAACTCAATATATGTCATTGGCGATCTCATGTATTAGGTTCATATAGATAATAACAAGTTATTTGTTGATAAATTGATGTGCTATTAAATTATTATACCTTCTATGATGTGTAATAGTGCAAGGCTGCAATAGAGAGGTTAAGTTAAACTCTTAATGAATTCCATATCCCTTATGGGTAGTGTATTAAATTGCAGTATACACTTGATGGAATCACTTATATAAATGTTAAGTGAGGTCGCTCCTATGAGATTTGTGGCAAAATCACTAAAGCATTATGAATAACTAAGCACATGTATGACTTATTCATGCAAAACTGCATTGAACAATAGAAATTGTGGTGGTGTAAAGTGATTGATGAAAATCATATTTCACATAAAGAATTTTTTGTTCATATAAGTTATAAAGTTCACCCAAATTCTATAATTTTTACTTCATTCTTTCTAAGCCTCGTTCATAAAAGCACCAATCTTGATGCATTACACTTAAGTAAGATTAGACCTACCAAAATCTTTCTATTATGAAACCTTATGAAATATATGGGGGATTGTTGGACATATAGTGATATCTCATAAGGTTTCTATCCTAAATTGCCTAGGTACAAAAGATGTTAGTGTTTTATATAAGCAAGCTCATTATGAGGTTGTTGAAAGCTAAAACAGAAAGTGAACTCGCATGCACACGAGATAAGGCCAAGCCTTGAGAAATAGCGATCCCCCCCCCCCGCCCCCCACATGTGAGGATAAACGTGGGCTAGGCCAAAGTGATATCTTGTACCTTAGTTATATTTTTTTTATTTTCAACATTTTGACCTTACCTTGACCAAATCATTTTATCGAGGTGGAAAAATCTTTGGAAAATACAATTTGAATTGGTCTTTGATTTTGCCAACCAAAATATATTCTAGTATTGTAAACTAAACTATTATAGAATAAAAGTTTTACCATTTATATCTTGATTCCTATACTCAAATATCTCACTAGAATATTTTCAATGTTTATTTTTTGATATTTTCTGATTTTCCAAATAATTGTTTCTTCTCTATAAATATTAGGCTCCACATTTGTTCTCAACACACCAAAAGTCACTTTTCCCTTCTTCCTCTTTTTTACTTAGCCTTGTTGGGTTTTTTCTTCTTCATTTTTTACAACTCTTGTATCTTTGATAGTTTATGCAAACTATTCATGAAAAGTTTATTGAATCTTAAAAGATAACTGCATTAATCTTTTTGCATTGAGTTTCATACATCGAATGGGCGAAAATTATCCTTGAGAACAGTGTATCACACCTCATACCTCTTTTTGTTGTTTATCTGCTCCAATTTTTGCCAACAAGTAAAAGTTGTAAGCCTTGATAGAATCTCAAAATGCACTCACATTGTCCGAATGGTAAAGCACTTTTATCTATTGATATAGGACCCTCAACTATCGATAAATTAGTACTGTAACTTACATTTTAGGGTAAAATCCTACACATAATCATTCCATAAGTCCTCATATCTCATGGGATTATTCCTTAAGCTAAGGATTTGTCTAACCAAGGCAATATCACCATAATCTAGTATGAATAACATCGCCAATAATCATTCAATCATAATATAAGCATTTGAATGTACAACACATCAAGCAATACTCATTCAATCATGACTTAGACTTATTAGCCTCATTCATCATAATATTCCTATCTATGAGTGGGACTACACCATTCCGATGAATAATGGTTTAAACCCCAACTATTTAAAGGTTTCCTAATGCGTTATGGGAGTGGCATTCCATTCACTCATAATTATTCGAGTGGTTCCAATTCATTCAAGAAGGTAGTAGACAAAGTCCTCACTAACGTCTGGTTCACCTCGAATGAATGATCATCATAGCTGTGTGAGTGGCACATCAGCCTCACCCATAAACTTTGAGTGGTCTCACCTCACTCAAGCGGATAGTAATCAATCCCCATTACCGTCATAGGTTTTCTGAAGCTTAGGATCATTTCTTATCCGTAACTTATGTCACAAACATGTAACATTTTCATAAATCATCATCATGCTCAACCTATAGTGTATATGACTATCTCAACACATACATCTCATGGCATGCATTTCATAATCTCATAAATCATTCACATGCTTAGCCTACAGTGTACATGAGATTCTCAACACATACATCTCATGGCATATAGGTCATAATCTCATAAATGTAACTTATGCATCCATCATACCTTACATGCTACATCATGTCAAGTATGTACATCATACCATTCATCTCATTTTAAAGGATAAATTTGAAAAGGTTTGTCCTCCCTTATTGAAAACTAATACATAGTAGCATATTTACATACATAGTAGATTCATAAACACTTTGAAAACATTTTCATTCAATCATCTAGAAATGGTATAGTTTCAAATCAAATTTAGAAACCACTTGCATTAAATCCTTTGAAATCATTGATTCAGAGCCAATTGAAAAGTCCCTTGCATTCAATCCTTTGAAAGACATCATCAAATAATGATTCATCATGCATTATTGAATCATCACATTAAAAATCACTTTACCATATTAAAATACTTGAAAAGGTGTATCTACTCACCTAATTAGAGGTTCAATTTCTAACTCCAATCACAACTCTCTTTTTGGTGAACTCCTTAGAGTTTTCAATCATTTTTAACATTCAACAATCATGGCAATCAATATCTAGACTTAAAATTTTGTAATACCCATTCTAAGCATTTTGGAAACTAATTGAATTTGACTAAAACTAATTTTCTAGCTTAAATCCACTGTTACTTTAACATAATAAATGCATGGGAACCTATAAATCCTTCATCCTTACCCTATGTGAGCTTTGATGCTAAGAAAAGTCACAAAACATTTGAGCTCAAGTACTCAACAGAAAATTTGAGAATAAAAATATCATCCTTAGTTTTGGAAAAAATCATAAATCAAGGATTTACAGTTAAAAATTGTCATCTTTTCTTAAAAACTTAAATTCAAGCTTTAAATCATAAAAAATGAGGTTGTGGGTTGAAAATAGTTAAAGAGGGTTTAGGATTTGAAAATTACCTTGCAAAAACGATTAAGGGCTGCCAAGCCTCGTTTAATATAACATATTTATAGTATGCAGTGTGAAAATACATTTTTACCCTTTTTATTTTTCTGAAACAATATCATCTATCAATAAATGACCCATCTATTGATAGATTGGGGTTTCAAGATTCTTTAAAAAGCTCTCAGATTGCTATCTATTAATAAATAAGCTTGTTTATCTATAAATAATGAACATCTATCAATAATAATGAACATCTATCAATAGACGTTCTTCCATTTTCTTAGAAATATTTTTTGATTTGTATCTATTAATAGATGAAGAACATCTATTGATAAATAGTCTTTAGTAAGCAAAAATAAACTCAAACTTTGTCCATTTGGACTCTTTTTAAAAACCAAACTTATATAAATCATCTTCAAGCATCAAAACATAAAATTTTCCACGCTTAAAACTTAATTTAAAAGTTTCAAAGCATGATTATGCATGCTCACCTAAGGATTTTTGAACTTAGCATCATCTAATAGGGTGAAATTTCACAACTAAGCTTATTGAAGCACTGTGGAAATGTAGGCAATGCATGGTTTCTATCTATCAATCAGCAATTTCAAGCTAGAAAATATCATATATATTAAGACAAGGTAATAAGGAAGTTGACAAGTTGGCTAAGGATGGAGTTAAACATTAAGTAGGATTCTTTGAAGTATTAAACTCAAGAATTTGATGTGAAGGGCATAATTTGTTGATATTGGGCTCTTTTTAAATTTGATTTGTAAGGGTCAGTTGGATTTATCTACATCTTAATGCTATAGATAAGATAGATTAAATTAAAAATGCTAGAACCTTCTTAAAAAGCTAGGCGATGAAGGATTTAGCTGCGTTAATGTGAATTGAGCTAAATTCTAGCAGCATATAAATGGTGTGAAAATTCTAATATTTCACGATTTGAAGGCTTGCACTTGAATGAGTTTGGACAATGGATAGGATTTAAATTAAGACAAGAAACTTCACTGTTTACAAGGATACATCTGGTCATGCTTGAGTGAGATGCTTTATTAGTCATATCACTTAGCTTCCTGAATATCCCCAAACCCTAGTTAAAATTGCTTAAGGGTTATTATTTTTTATTTTGTTGTATGTTTTTATATTTACATGTAAGAGAAGTTCAAGGCCACTTGTCTTGGAAACTAGCAATAAAATTGCATATTTTTCAAAAATGAAAAACTCTTTTAAACTTTGATTTCCAACTTCTGATTTATACTCGTTCAATAGATTCAAGTTTCTCTTTCAAAAGGTTTTGAACTCAACTTGGTTTTTTCTCTCTACAAGATCACTAAGGTAAGAAGAAGGTAGATTTAAGCTTTTAAGTTGTTATTTTATGCTTGAACAGTAGATTAACTAGTTGCAAAGTTAGATTAGATAAGATTTGGTTAGGGTTAATAATAACTTAGCCTTAAAATACGAGATTTATGATTAAAATGGTGTTTACGATTATGTGGTTGTTGTTATAGGATCGATTGATGCTCTAAGGATTGAATTGGAGTGAAGGTTTGATGTTTCGAATGCTTGCTAAGTTGATAACTCAATCGATGTGGGTAAATGCAATGTTTTAAATTATTTTGCTATGCATAAAACTAAGCATGTTTATTGAGTTCACCGCTTTATACGATTTGAATGTTATCTCTATGAATACAAATGATTTAGCATTAGGTTAAATGATTTCAAATGTTATTTCAAAAAGTATCTATATTATGTAAATATAAATGCTATGTAGTAGTTTTTTTTTTAAAAAAAAGGACAAGCCTTTTCAAATGTTTTCCTCTAAAATGAAATCATGATGGCATGATTGATATGTGATATATGCATGACTAGATAAATGTTAAGGTGGATGAATGAATGCCCACTTTATGATAATGAGATGAATATGAAGTATGTATATGACTATGGCATTAGTGCCCATGAAATGCTAAAGTGCGTAAGAGAAATTGTACATGATGATATGAATATGTTGAGTCGATGTGAACTCTCAAGTAAGACTATGAGATTGCTTGTTATTGATCTATAAACTCTCAAGTAAGCCGATGAGATTGCTTGTTATTGATGTGTTAAGACTATATAAGCATGAGAGCTTGATGTGGGGCATCATACCACACAAACATGAGGACCTTAATGTAGGGTGTTTTACCACACAAACATGACGGCCATGATGTGGGGTGTTGAACCACACACATATGACGGCTTTGATGTGTGGTGTTGTACCACACAACTATATAGCCATGAGCTGGGGCGAATATGTGTGAAACCCCAATTTCTCATTATGTGGAACTTAGTAAATTTGACATTTTATGAATTTTATTTTGATTATGATTATTGGTTGGGTTTTCCAACCATTTGATGTCAAAATTCTTCATAATATGTTGTCATGTTTATGGATGATGATTACTTGAAAGAATGGTAGCAAAAGGAACCCAAAGGAAGGTAATTTTTACAAGTTGAGGCATAAAAGGTCAATCCCTATGGAGGGAGGGTTAATCCCTGAATGTATTTTGGTCTAAGTTAACTACTAAAGATGCCTAGGATCGATACCTAAGGAAGGGAAGATTGATCTTAACATCACCAAACATTGGATCAGCTTCTGGAAATGCCCAAGATCATCCCTTAGAGTAAAAAAGGTTAATCCCCCATAAGATGGAATCTTTAAAAACATTATAGAAACTCTAGGATCGATCCATAATGGTAAAAGGGTTGATCTTTACAAGTTGAAAATTAAAAAATAACTATTAGGTCAATCCTAGGTGTCATGAGCCAACCTTATCTCAAATTATGACAAGATAGAGTTGTCTAAGAGATTGAGTCTTTTGTACTTGTGAGAGAAATGTCCCTCTTTCAAACATTATAATGGCTTGTGTTAACATCTCTAGAAATTTAAGTCTTTAGGGGGAAAGACCTTTTAAGAAAAGATAGACTGTTCTATTTTCTCGAGGGTTTGAAACAATGGGCGAATATAGAGTTACAATGACAGAATGTACAAGTTGTGACTTCGGCAATGGTAGTTACCAAGCGCCTTACTGATTAAGTGAAAACTCCAATAAAAGGAAAGACCCTCCATCCAAGACTAGTAACTCTAGCTTAAATAGTGGGGCAAAATTTTCGAGAGTTAACAGACTTTTAAATGGGGGAGGCAATAAGAAACCAACTATTAAAGACTCACCTTGACCAAGAACAAACAAGCTATGGAACTTCAAGCCACGACCTTCGATATCTTATTTTCTATGTAAAGAACCACATTGAGTAGCTGATTGTCCTCACCGAGCAACTCTTAGTGTGATATGCACTACCAATATTGAGACACCATACCACAGTTGAAGAAGTCAATAAACAGCCAACATCAGTGGGTTCCATTCATTTCCTTAGTGCTTTACAAACACAACTAAAAAAGATGGAAAAGAAGCCCTACTAAGGTTTAATGTATGCAGATGTGTTGTTGAATGAGAAAAGAACCAAAGCCATGCTCGACACGGTGACCTTAAACAGCTACATCTCCTCGGATGAGGTAAATAGATGTGGTATTAAAGTTAAGAAAGACTTTGGGCAGATTAAACCAATTAACTAGCCATCGTCAGCTATTATAGGGAACTCTAAAGACATAAATATTAAGATTAACTCCTGGGAAGGAAAGGTGAACATGATTATAACCACTATAGATGACTTTGATTTTGTCTTGGGCTTGGATTTTATGATGAAACACAAACCATCCTTTTCCCTGCTATGGGTTGTCTAATGTTTTTTGGAGAACAATCATCTGTGGTACCGACTACAATTCTACCCAAAAGTGGGAAGAGGATTATATCAGTTATACAATTTAAGAAGGGGATCAAGAAAGGTGAGCCCTCTTATGTGGCCATGCTCATCTATAAAGGTGAAGATAACATGAATCCAATACTTGAAAAAGAGAAAATGGTTTTCGAAGAATTTCAAGATATGATGATAGAACAACTACCCAAGGTCTTACCACCTAGACAAGTTGTCAATCACGAGATAGAATTACTCTAAGAAGTTAAGTCACTTGTGAAAGGGCCATATAGAATGGCTCCCTCAAAGTTAGATGACATAAGGAAACAATTAGACAAGTTGCCTTTTAGACTTACCAATGCTCTGCTACCTTTTGAATTGATAAATCAAGTGTTCCATGATTATTTGGACAAGTTCATGATAATCTACTTAGACGATATTGTGGTGTGCAATTCAATCTTCGAGGAGCATCAACGACACTTGTGGTAGGTCTTCCAAAGTCTACGTGACAACTAGTTGCATTTGAAAAGGGAGAAATGTGCATATGCAAAAACTCGAATTCAGTTCCTTGGTCACATAATTGAATAAGGGCACATTTAGATGGACATGTAGAAAGTGAAGACTATTAAAGAGTGAGCAGCCCCTAAAAATAAAACTAAGCTTCGCAGGTGCTTAAAGCTAGCCAATTATTATTGGAAATTTATGGAAGTTTATTCAAAAAGGACAGTAACATTGATAGAATTGCTGAAAAAGGGTCAAAAGTGGAGTTGTACGTCACAGTGCAAAGAAGCCTTCAAAGGCTTGAAAGATGCGATGGAGACGAATCTGTTTTATGACCCCCCCATCGTTATTGTAATGTCCTTTGAAGTACAGACAAATGCATCAGACATTTCCCTTAGAAGAGTGTTATTACAAGAATGACACCCGATTGCATTCAAAAGTCAAAAGTTGAATGAAGTTGAGAAGAGATACACAACATAAGAGAAAGAACTATTAGAAGTGATTCACTATTTATGGGCCAAACAACACTACTTGCTAGGATCACAATTCGTGGTTAAGACTAACAACACAGTCGTAAGTCACTTCCTCACACAATTAAAACTTACAGCCCAACAAGTGAGATGGCAAAAGTTCCTAGTCGAGTTTGATTTTTCCTTCTAGTACAAAGTTGAAAAGGCAAACCATGTGGCAGACGCCTTTAGCAAAAATGCCAAATTCGTAGCTCTAAAGGTGATTGTACCAATGACAGCTAGTAAAGTGACCACAACTATCTATAATCTTATTGAGGAAAACTTGCATCGAGTTCCCCAAGCAATGGCCATTATAAGGTTGGTGGAGAGTGAAAAGTCAAAATACTTTTAGGTGAAAACTGGACTCATACTAACGAAAGAGCCATGCATATTTGTTCCAAGAACGGGAAAGCTTAAGTAAAAATTAATGCAAAAATGTCACTACACTCTTTAGGTAGGACATCTAGGTTGGCAGCGGATCATTATACTACTGAAACAAGGTTACTATTGGCCTCATATGCGGCAAGATGTGATAGATTATATGAAAATATGGCTTATTTGCTAGTAAGACAAAGTAGATAGACAAAGACCAACGAGAATGCTCGAACATCTACCAATGGCAACCAAACCGTGGAAAAGTATTTCTCTCGACTTTATTGTAGGACTTCCTAAAGTGGGAGATATGACAACAATTTTGGTAGTGGTGGACCATTTCTTCAAGTATACGACATTCATTTTAGTGTAAAAGTTTGGCCCCGTAGAAGAAACGACTCGTACGATTTTTAAACATGTGGTAAAATATTGTGGTGTTCCTAATAGCATTATCAGTGGCAGAGATCCAAGGTTTACAATTTTTTTTGGAAAGAGCTTTTCAAGCTGTTGGGGTCAAAACTAAACATATCTTCTAATTATCACTCACAAATAGATGGTTAAACAAAATGGTTCAATAGGTTGTTAAAAGAATACTTGTGACATTTTGTACAAGTGAACCAGAAGAATTGGCCTAACCTAGTAGATATGGTTCAACTATGTTTCATTCACAGAAGAGCTCAACCACTAATAGAACCCTTTTTCGAGGTCATCACCGGACAACAACCTAGACTTCCCCATACCTTAATGGAATCGTATTGTGAGAAAAATCCCTAGACGTTCAACTTTGCTAAAGAATAAAGACAAAACACTGACATCATCAAAGCTGATTTAAAAAAAGCCTCTAACCGCATGAAAAAGTGGGCGAACAAAGGTCGAAAAGAGCAGCATTTTCAAATGGGAGACTTGGTGCTAGTGAAGTTGATACCTGAACAACTTTGATTCCTAAGGAAGGGAGATTGAAGACTAATACAAAAGTATGAAGGTCCAATACTAGTTGTAGCCAAAGTGGGGAAGACTTCCTACAGGATTGATCCACCCAAGCTGATGAAGGTACACATCGTGTTTCAAGTTAACAACCTAAAGCCGTTCCTTGCAAATTCAATAGATACAAGTAGAAGTTAAACCATAAAAGTCATCATCAACACAAAGCCACCATCACAGCATTGAATGGAGGAGATTATAGCAAGGAGAACGATAATAATCAACCGACGACCAATACAAGAATACCTAGTGAGATGAAAAAGTTAAGGGCCAAATGAGATCAACAGGCAGAAAAAGGCCAATCTTCACGCCTTTTAACAAAATATTGAAGAATTCCAAGCCAACTAGTCAACGAAGACATCAATAAATTGAGTGAGGGAGAATGTCATGAGCTAACCTTATCTCGGACGATGACATGCTAGAGTTGTCTAGGAAATTGAGTCTTTTGTGCTTTTGAGAGAAATGTCCCCCTTTCATACATTGTAATGGCTCATGCTAACATCTCTAGAAATACTTGTTAAGTCTTTAGGGGGAAAGACCCTTTAGGAAAAAGATATCTTTATTTCAAGCATTGTAATGGTTATCGGTAAAATGCTTGTAAAATCTCGTAAACTCTTTATAAGGGATGAGTAGTTGACGTATTATTGGGTTGCCTCATTGGTAAAGGTATGTTTGTAGTGAATCATTTAAGGCTACCCCCATAGCCCAACAATGGTGTGTCTCGGTCCCTTTGTACTCATTTTCTTATTAATCAAATATTTTCCCTTATTTGGTCTCAGTGGTTACGTGTATGGCATTTGGTATGCCCAATAATTTCAATATGCATTGCCTTAGTCTAATGTTTTGCTATTGTTGACGTTTGATTAGATGTAAATGAGTTATTGGCTAGCTTGCCTAGAAGCGTTCACTCAAGCGCCACACAGACTATCTCATACTTAAGCAAATGAGGGTAGTTCGTGACACTAAGGCTCCAACCTAAAAAAATAATAGCCTTAGCTGTGATTTTTCTCTCATTTCCCACTTCTTTTAGCTTTCAAATACTCTCTTTCACTCTTTAAACCCTTATACAACCTCCATGGACTCCATATAGCAAGGATTTAGCTTCTAACTCGATTTTTAGGTAAAATTTAGCCATTTTTGAAGTTAGCAACCAAGGTTATAACCTAACTTCCATTTTCTACAAGTTTAAGCGATTTTCTCTTTTTTGAGTTAAGATTTTTAGCGTTTTTCTTTCTAAATACATATTTGAGGTAAAGATGTTTATGGTTTCATTATAAAAGCTTTTGGTTAGAAGTTTTATAGATTATTGGCCTAAAAGGAACAAATATGGGTTTACTCGACTCGTTTCAATTAAATGGGTTTGTTGGAAAAATTAAGAACTTATGCTAGCAACTATTATGATAGGATTTGTCGAGTTCAAGTATTGTAGGACAAGCAAGGTTTGATGAAGCAAGGTTTATAAGCATGCTTTTGTCAAAGTGAGTGGATACACCATTTTAAGTAGTTTAGACGGTAAAGTTAAACATGATTTATCGACTTGGTTGACTCCCATGATTGATGCTAGATTGCTTTTAATAAATAAAAAATGTTTAAGGAAAAATTTTCAAATGATGTTTTCAAATCTATTATCTAAGTAACTATCTCTACTACAAATTAGTTTTCAATAAAGAATGATAAGCTTTTTCAATGGTTTTCTTAAAAATGACCCTAATGGTATGATGATATGAATGGTATGTATGCTAAAGGAATGTATGGTGGAGGTCATTAATGCTACCCTTAAGTTATGAATGGATAGAAAATGTAAGCTTATGATGATGATGTGCTTAAACAGATGTGGGTGTTCTCATCCATAGTGATGCTTGAGTAAAGAGGTGTCATAGCATGAAATGCATGATTATGAAATGGTATGTGATGTAACTTCTACATACATGATGAATTATGAATAAAATGATTTAATGATAGTAAATATGAATTCGCGAAATATATTACGGTTACTAGTCACCCTCAAGTCACGAGTAATGTGGGTAAGGCTAATATGCCACTCAAGAAAGGAAAAAGGCAATATGAGGTAGTGGGAATTGTTCCACTATCCGTTCTTAGTTGGGGCGAGGACCACTCAAATGCGGGTGAGGCTAATGTGCCTCTCACACTAGCTCAAAAAGAATCTGAGGCAGTGCAGATTATTCTACTATTCATCCTAAATGGGGCATACACCACTCAAGCATAAGTGAGGCTAGTATGCCACTTTTGAAAACTAAGGAAATCCAAGGTAATGGTGATCATTCCTTTATCTATTCTAAGTTGAGACAGGCACCATTGATTATTGGAAAGATGATGTAAATAAGATAGATATTGTATTCTTATAACGTATTGTTGCTATGATGGATGTTAAGCTATGTACGAACATGTAATGACAATATAGAGGCATGGTAAGTAAAAAAAGAAAAACAATAAATACTCAAATGTGATTAATGGAACCCACCATATTAGGTATGAATGAAAGGTTAGTAGTGCTACCAAAGGTAAGGTACCAGTATTTAAAGGAACAAGAATCTATCATTTCTTCCTCATAAATGTTTTTGTATAAGGCACTACAAAATTGTTTATCCAAATGATTACATAACTTGGATTTAAACTATATTTATGAGAAATGATTGAAATGATGATTATTGGGCATTGAAAGGAACTATATGAATGTTTATGAAACTCATGTTATTTTTGAAAAGTATGTTTTATTGCAAAAACTTTTCCCTTACGTTGTCCTTTTCTCGTATTCACTCATAAAGTCTTTATGACTCACATGTTAGTTTTTCTATTTTTGTTACAAATCTATGATAGCTCACCAGCCACCAGTGCCACAAGATGTGATCCGTTATTTTTTCGATAAGTGATAAAATAGCCTTTTTGAAGCTTAGGGAGGCGGGGTCATGTTCTACTTGACAGGTCAGTTTTTATTTGTATTGTTTATAATACTTGTTCATTGTTGATAAGCCATTAAATGTCATTATATTAATATGGAAATGTATAAATGATATAGTTGATGGCCTTAGGGCCCATATGAGCAATAAAAGTGCATTCTAATTTTGACATGAAATGTAAATATGCTTACAGACTTTTAAATGAATGAGATACATTTCCAAACTTTATATTGAGAAGTTCCATAATTGTGTGATGGTGCCAAGTATGGATGAATGATTATGTTTATGTTATATGTTTACGAACTAGTTATGTGGGTCTCTAGCCATTATGTTGAATACATGTATCTATGAATGATTGATGATGAAATGAAGGTTATGAGGCTTACTAGGGCCTAGTGGGCTGTACCCATGTAAGACTTAGTGTCAGTCATGATCCTCTAGAAAACAAGATGTGACATTGTACCAGTCCTACATGACATTCATTTACATGACTTACATAATAAATTCATAATGATCACGATGTTATGAAATATGGATGATGTGGTTGTTATTGTAATATTGTTGAATTGCATTATGAATGTATGTACAAGTTACATTTTCATGTAATTCAGATGAACTATTAAGTGATATAGCAAGCATAGATGTTAGAATGGTTATAGAGAGTTGAATGTGCTGGAAAATGCCCAATTTCTAAGTTTATATGAATAAAGTATTGATACTTGATCTACAAATATCAATACCTAGCAAACAAAATGCCCTAAGAAGCATTCTCTATGCAAAGTATCAATATTTCCTTAAAAAATATCAATACTTGTGACCCAAAAAGCATTTTTGATGAAAAGAATCAATACCTATCATGAAGATATCGATACGTAAGATACAAAACCTCTTGTTTTCTTTTTCCAAAAGGCTTTTCACTTGACTTTAAGCTCCCCTTTCAATCCAAACTTTTGTGTGACTAAGATTCAACTAAAATCACAAGATTTTAACTTGTAACAACATTATTCAAGTGTTTTTGAAGGAAATGAGATGATTATCTATGAATTCATGCTTATTTTAAGTTATGGATTGTTGGAGAAGCTCTTCCCCTTTGGCTTGGCCCTTTTTTGCATTTACTCATTAATTTTTATAACTCACACCTGATGATTATTGTTTTTGTTTTAGATTAGTAGCTCGTTTGGCTTGCTACCTTATAGAGGAGTAGCTCAACTCATACTTGGTACGTGTGATAGTGCTTTCCTTCGAGCCTTCTAGAGTCGTAACACACTCAGCAATGTGTCAAGTCGAGTCTTTATGTTTATTTCATGTTTATGATGATAACATGGTTATGTAAATAAAATGAGACTACCTATGTTTATGTTGCTAATGTATTAAATGTTTGTGTTAAGCACCAATGGAGGTGCTTAAGACATGTGAAGCCCATGGTAACGAGGCCATAGATGATTGGGGGCATAGGAAGCGTGCCAACTATGAGTGTGTGAACATATGAATATTGATGAAAGAATTATGCTTATGGTTATGCATGACTATTATTAATTGACATAATTGAGTGGTGTACATAGACACCCATATATGTATGTATGGAATTGTAAATGAATAAGTATATGTAAAAGATGTATGAGGCTTGCTTGGGGCTTAACGGGCTACACTCATGTAGGTCTTTATGTCAGTCATGTCTTTAGAATTGAGATGTGGTAGGTAATAGGTAAGATTTATGTTAATTTTGAGATATTTAAACTCAAATCCAATTAAAATTTAACTACTCAAGTCCTATTTGAATCCAATTAAAAATCAATAGTTAATATATAAATCTGATTATTTTAATGCTCATAAAAAATTTAAACTTGAATTTGAAATAAAAAATAAATTTGAAATCAATTATATCTTGTTAATAAAAATTAATTTAATAAATTAATGTTTAAAATCATATTCAAAACAAGTAATCGATTTTAGTATGTGTTATATTAATTATAAGTAATTTATAAGCAAAACGTAATATATAAAACTAAAATTTAATATTAAAAGTTAAGTTTGGATATTAAGTATCCTATGATTGTTATATCGAACGTTTGACAGGTAATAATTTTATTATCCAAACTTTATTTGAACTCCATTATAAGGTATCCTATTCTATCAAATTAGGTCAAATAATAAAAAATATTGGTTTACAAATTAACCATTGTCATCTCCAATTTGGATCCCAAATTTGGCCCTAGAAATAAATAAGTTTAAAAATGCCTAACTAATTCAAAATGGTCAAACTACTTAAGAAGTCCATGTACTATAGCATTTTTGTTAATTTAGTTCCTTTACCTTAAAACTGGTCAATTTAGTCCCTGTAATCTAACATTTTGTGCTATTGATGAGAAAAAAACTAATTGCTTTGTGTTGATAATGCTATTGCTTTATTTTTGACATTAAAACACCGAATTTGTTGCTATTGCTACAAAAAAACTGCACAAAACAAGTAAAACAGTAGATTGAAGTCATCCATTGCTGATTTGCCATCTCAAGAAACATAAAAAATGTCTAATGATTTACTGTGTGCTTTATTGTGCTGCTGTTATTTGTGGTTATTTTTGTTGAGTTAGTGAAAGGCCTTGGGACTACTGCTACAGTTGGGTCTTACAATTGTTTTTATAATTAGACAACAACGATGATCTTACAATTCTTTTTAAACTAGACTCAATCTTTTTGGTAATTAAGCAATATAATTTGTTTGTGCATTTTTGGTACAAATGGGAAGTTAATATAATAATACCACTTCATTACATAGTTTTTCTTGGATTGCATAAATATTTCAACAAAACAAAATATGTTCATACATTACATATTAGAAGCAAAAATTACATTTAACTACAGTGTTTTAAGATTTTCGAATACTTTATACACTATTTTAGTTTATAAGGAATACCAACATTCACATATATAACATGAAACAAAAAATTATTGAAGTACCCAATATGTTCCTACATTATAAAATTTTGTTCAATTTATTCCTTATACTCTACAATTTGATGTAATTTGATTTTTATGACACGGTATAAAGAAATTGACATGGCAAAAAAATTCTTAAAAAATAAAGATTTTGTGAGAGACATCAATATCACATTAGCATCATCCGAAGCATTAACAAGAGTAATAGTTTACCAATTTTATCCAGTTCTATCTAATTAGGTCAAACAATAAAAGATATTGATTTACAAATTAACCATTATCATCTCTTGTTTGTTTCCCAAATTTGATTGTAGAAATAAAGGTAAAATAACCTTGTACTCTTAAATTTTAATTAAAATTTCAAGTAACTTTATTAGTTTTCAAAACAAATATTCCACTTTAAAAGTATAAACACTGTTAATAGATATGATAAAAGAATTAAAATATTTTTTTTATTAATTTAAAAAATTATCATTTTTTTAAAAGAAAATTAAAAAAAAAGGAGCACTGATCACTCCCCACTCCTCAGGAGCCCAAGAGAGGGAAGCACCAATTGGGTGCTCCTCTTTTTTTTAATTAATAAAATTTTAATAAAAATTATATAATAATAAGTTTTAAAATTAATAAAAAAAATTATTTTTTAATATTATGACATCATCAAATTAATAAAAATAATAACAATTGATACTGGTTAGACCTATATACCAGAAAAAAGATTTTTTTGAAATAAAATATCTATTTTAAAAATTAATAAATTATTTAAAATTTTAATTAAAATTTTAAAAATTGAAATATTTTACCTTAGAAATAAATAAGTTCCAATCCGCCCATCTAATTCAAAATTTTATAGCCTAAACAAACCAAAGGGCCAGTGGGCCAGGTCACTCCTTCCTACTGCTACGTCATCATCAACCTTCGCTTTCCTTTCCTCGTCTCTACAATTTCCGAGAGAGTACATCCATAGTTTTCCTATCAAGACAAAAACACAAAAAAGCCCCTTCTCTTTCTTTCTCCACAAATCCTCAGTTGACTCTTCATAGTTTTAACATAAGCTAAAACAGTGAAGGATTAAAAGGAAAAAACCTCGCCATGAATGCTTCAACCAAGCTTGAAACAGCCCTCGTCGTTATCTTCGCAACATGCCTTCTAGCTTTCATCATAGAGCTCGTTTACGTCCTTTGGCGAAAACGGAGGTTCCGTCAACGCAGCATCGTCAGCGGCGGTAATGGTTCCGTGGACTCGGAGTTCTCGAATTCTCCTTTTTACGCTGCTTCGTCTAAGGAACTTCTCTACTTCTTCTGCTGGAAAAACCAACCAGCCCGTGTGGAACCTTCGTCTGGGGTGGTGTCTCCGGCGCCTACGGAGGCTCCTACGGCTTCCGATTCGGAGGCAGCCACCGTGGAGGCAGATGATGACGAGTTGGCAAAGTGGCAGGCGGCGTACGGACCAGTTAGGATTTTGTATACGATAAAAGAAGAGGAAAGAGAAGGAGCTGATAGCGTCGAGAATTCTGCTGATCAGACTGAAGTGAAAAGCGACAACCGGGTTTGTTTGAGGGATCGCTTCTCGGGTCCGGTTGAAGTGGCTGATGACGTGGCGGTCGTAGTTGATGTTGAGGAAGCGACGCCGTTCTCAACGCCTTGTGCATCGCCTCCTTACTTTACTCCGTCACCTTCTCCTGGTCGTGATGTGGAAATTTCGATATTGTCGCCGGAAAATGATGACGTCATCTCGCCGGATGGTGACGTTTTGACTGATGGGGAAGTCGGGTTTGTGAGTTTAAGAATTGAAGGCTAGTAAAAATTGCTTGAATTGTAAACAAGAAATAATTTAATTAGTCCATTGCATGTAATTAATTTATTTTAATTTAGTTAGCACTAGTTGTCTTTTTTACGTTTTTGAAAGGTGCTTAGTACCAGTAGTTAGTAGTCGATTATTTTAATTTTGGTTTATGGTTTCTTTATATTTTTTTAAAAGCGAAAAACAAATGTAGGTGAAAGAAGCAAAGAGGAGGTTGGTAGAGGGCATTTAAAACAATGGTACGATTTTATGGAGCTTTAAAGGGTATGGAAATGGCAGGGTCTGCAAAGGGCAGGGTTGCAGGGTTCACTTTGGTAGGGTAGCCGTTGGCCTAGGGTTGGGAGTTAGTACTTGCCAGAATGTGGAATTACGTGGTAGATTAATATGTTTACTTCTCTTAATTACCAAACTAATTGTCGCAGTCTTCGTGGGAATGGGGAATCTCAAAGCTCGTACAGACACTTAAACTAAATTAGAACTAAGCCGATGACACTTGATTTCTGAAGGGAAAATATGTAGAAGCTACTACCACTTGAGTAATAGTAACTATAATATTATATTTTAAAATGATCATCCCCCAATCCATTCTTTCGGCATTTTTTTTTGGACAAAAGTTGTTGTCAAAACTAGTAACTTTAACTTGAAAATTTCTCAAAAGTTATTATATTCATTTTTTTCTTTTGGAGTATAATGAAGAAACAAATGAAACGGTTCATCCATACTTGATTTTTTACAGAAGTTGTTGGAGTCCAATACAATACATTAATTGAAAAGGAAATTGTGAGAAATAATATTTTTCATAAACCCAATTCAAAAATAGTCCTCATAATAATTTTAACTATTTTTTTTAATTTTTAACATAACTTTATGGCAATGCTTTTAAATAACTTCAAATAAAGTAAATAGTCTCGATTTTCTCTATCCTACCATCTAAAAAAAATTTTAAAATTATTGTTTATCTGGCCATCAAGCTCTTTCTCGCCATCTCCATTTTTGTCACTTGCCAGATACTAGCCAACTTTCTGTTACCATTTTAAATAGTAGAGATAACATCAAAGTATGTGTTTTGGATTGTTTGGTCTATTGGTTTATATTCATAAAATATAATCCCAAAGTTGAGGAGTTGACATTGATTAGGCATATCTGTAAATTAAAGACCTCTATGACTTGCTGAGATTCAACCTCAAAAGGTACTTAGTTGCACTTCTTTTTCTTCTTTTTCTTGGAAAATTAAAATGTAAGAAACACCTTAAAACTTGTTGTAAGAGATTAAAGCTTGGGTTGAGAGCTCACCTTGTAAAAGTTTGGTGAAAGTCATAAATTCCACTAGTGTAGTGAAGTTGGATTAAAAATTCTTGATTGAGAGATGAAAGTAGTAGATGTAGGTTAAGGGGACCAAACCACTATAAATAGCTTTGCATAGTCCACTTCTCTTTACTTTCCTTGCTTGGTGTCTTTTAGCCATTAGAAGCTTTATATTCATTTTCCTCTACTCAATTAAAAGTTTTATCTTTCAAAAAAGGTTGAGCTTAAAATTTTTAATACTATTCACCCCCCTCTAACACTCCATTGAGACCAACAGATAAAACTTGCATTGATCAATTAAAGTTAAAGTAATACTGGTTATTTGAAGCATTCCAAGTCAGTAACACTTTAATCCCATATTCTGGTCATTAGAAACATCCCAAGTTTGTAGCACTTTAATCCCATGTTTTGGTCATTATAATTTAGACAAGCAATAAAACAAAAAGTAATTTTTTCATCATAAACAATGTCACTTTACCAATTAGCAAAAATAAACAAAGTTACAAACTTAAGTGTTAACATTATTAGCAAATATCTCCAATGCATAACTTCTTTTAAAGCATTCAATGGCGTTTGTCTTTAGGGTCTGGCTGCCTATACCGATCAGCCACTTCATAGCAGAGATTACTTAATCCCTGCAACTGTTCTCTTCCTTCTGTTTCAGGATTTGTTCATTTAATTCCCAGCACATCCTTATCCAAGGTCGTTTTACAATGCACGCTATCAAAGTGCTTGGTCTAGTGGCATATAATGGGAAACAATGCGGTTAGAGATCCATTTATTCATCACACAAGTCGAACTGAATTGCATCATGACAATCGTATGAAGAGTCCACTAATGTCATACTCCATTTCACCAAGTTGATATGCATTAAAACTTAGTGGCCATGGCTTCTTCACGGTGGACTCTCACCCTTGGCATAATTAAGCAGATGTTCAAGCAGAACCACCTTTGTAGGGTTGAAATTCTTATTAGACGGTGGAGGGCGTATTTCACGACTCAGGCCAAGAAAAATCAAATGTGAATTAAGTTACGCTCAATAGTTAAACGCCATAAACTAAAACCCTTAACAAATATTTTAATAATTAAAACTCATTATAATATAATTACATAGAATTTCGTGTCAATAATGCATACTTTCTACTTGTACAATTGGGGATGGTGGTCACGAGCGCACTTACACATGATGTTGATGCATGCATCAATGTGTTGGTTGCTTTGTAACTCATTCTATTTCTCCAAATGGCTAAAAAATTAAGAACCCTCATGCCCTTTGATGCCCAAAATGTTAACCCTACATAAATAAAATACCAATGTTAAAAGGTCAATGGATTCAATAACTTTGAACCGTTAAGCCTAATATCATGTAATGTTCTCATTTTACCTAGCTTGTTTGTTTTGCATGAGGCACTCATGTTTGTCCTTCAATGCATCCTTCGCTTTGCGTTGGACTAATAATTGGTTAACGTATGGGCCTCGAAGGTATTTGCTACCCATGCTCAGTCATGCATCTTTAACCAGAGGTGGAGGTCGAGTCTCCAGAGGTGTCCTTTGAGCTTGGTAGGGGGCCACAGGTGGAGTTAAGCTGCAAGCAAGATGTGGGGCAAGTAGAGTTGGACTACGAGCAGAATGTGGGGCTTCAGTTGGAGTGAAGCTTTCAAGAGGAACTGTGTATGGGGTAACAAGAGGTGAGTTTTGAGTCGAAACAATTGGATTATTAATACTAGTTGATTCATCAAGATCAACCCCAATACTGATGCCCTCTTCATTGCGTGCACCATCCTATTGACCAAAAGATCGACTAGACATAGTGACAAAAATTAAACACATTAAAACACCAAATACATTATAAATGCTATAAGTCACACAATGAAAATAGATAAAAGCTCATACCTGAAAATGGTCGAGTAGCTGATGAGCAATTCGGTCTTCCAGCAATCACATTTCCTGCTAGATCTATAGCTACATTAACTCATCTACATGTCTCACTACACCTCTGTTTATATTGATTGCATTTGCATCTACAATGATTAAAAGTCCTTCTTCCATTACGTCCTCATTAGTTTCATCTCTTACTTTAAGCCTGTATGCACATGAGGATGCAGCATTAGGTTGCACATCTGATCATTATCCAATGATTGAGCAGCATAAGCCTTAGGAGCAATAGGAGCCTCAAAGCACCAAGATGGGCATTAACCTCCTCGCCCGTGATGCGCCTCTACTTAATGCTCTTCTTACCTTTTTCTCCTTATGCTCCATGGTCTTCTTCCTTTGTTTGGGATCGAATTCTGCTGGACCATAGAATAATGGAATGTACTGATGCCTTTCGAATAAAAGGACATCAATGTCAGCCCAATATGCCTTCAAATTGTTTTTCACAGTTGGCTTCAAGGTTCTTAATACGTGTAATTGTTCCAAAACACACATTACCATTAAGTTGAAAGCCAGTTAACATATGAAAAAAAATTAAAAATAATAAAAATAATATAATTTTGTTCCTCACTTTGCCTTTTTTCTCTAAACCTGCAATCAGGTTGTGAAAACCTATGGGCATCTCTTCACAATGTCATTTCTGCATTCTTGGATAAACTTTTTCATATTGGTGTTGAGATCCAAACCAGCTTTGGATCTTAAGAATCACCTCCAATGCCTAGAACTGCACATCAATTGTAAAACATTATAATCACCTAATAAAATCTTATGTGAAAAGGAAAATGGAAAACTTTAAGGCACACTACCTAGAGCACCCAATCAAATTCACAGAGTTAGTAAGGTTTCTTTTCTTCCGCTCCCACAATTGGAGCTTGGATGCCCCTCATTATATAATCCATGGTCAGACTCCATACATAGGTGTCCCATGGGAACACATTCCAGTAGTTTATGGTCTTGACCATCGACAATAGCATTGAGTCATTATTTGTCTGTAGTCTTGACCAAATAAAATATTGTTTGTGATCAAGACGAGTGCCATTTTTGTTATGTCTCCATCTTGCTAAAACTACCCTCTCTTGAAAGTATCTAACACCTATTGTAGCTTTACCTAGTTACTTGCTTCCTAATATTACTCGTGAATTCCTCCAGGGACAACCTTGTAAGGATTAGATATAACGGCTTACATGGAGCTAAACTTGAGTCCCATCATCAGGCAGAACTTACACTTGGAGAATTGAGCTTTGGTATTGCCAATGGCAAACCATAACTCACCATCGATGGCCTCGGGTTAATTGATTATACACAGTAGTAGGTTGTGTATGAGACTTGCAAAATAAACTTTTTTTTTATTCAACATCCATCAGATTCCCAAAGCATGTTCTCTTCATCACATCCAACTCATTTTCTCTCCGTAACATGTTGTGTATGACATGCAATTGCGTCCACTTACAGTGGATGTTAATGCCAATGTTGAAGCCTCACTGGACCTTAGCACACAAAGCAAATCTTCCATGTTCTCCTGCTCTGTTCCTATTCTGGTCATTTGTAATAGAAAATAGATAACATTTCCATTTTAAAAAAATATGATCAAGAAAGTTCAAAAAAAACAATAACTAGTTCTTACTATCTTGACATACATAGAACAAAATAATTGAAGTATGTATAAAGCATGGATTATTAAGTAAATAAATAGATACATATTAAAGCATTAAAGTTGAGCAAAAAAATAAAATAGAACCTACGAAATGACAGTCAAACAATGCCATACAAATAACAGTCACACAATGACTTACAAATAACAATCACGTAATGCCCTAAAGATAACAGTCACGTGATGACCTACAGATAACAATCATGTAATCCCATACAGATAATAGTCACGCAATGACCTACAAATAACTGACATGAAATGCCATACATATAAAAGTCAAGCAATTCCATATAGACAGCGGTCACGTAATGACCTATAGATAACAGTCACGTAATGCCATACAGATAACAATCACGTAATGCCCTATCAAGGAGTCACGCAATGACTTAAACTCAATCACAAAATGACCTATCAACAAGTCTCGTATTGACTACAAACCGATAACGTAATGACTTATCAACTAGTCATGCAATGCCAAAAACTCTTAAACGCAATCCCTAAACCAATCACACAAACCTTAAGTCACACTATGCCTAAAACCAATCATGCAGAAGGTGTCAACCACTCACGCAAACCGTTAGTCATGCAATACTTAAACTCATAAACCCAATTCCTATCAACCAATCACGCATACCCTGTTAACATTCGAGCCAAAAGCCACTAACATTACCAAATTCAAATTTATATTCAACAACTCCAAACAATAAAAATATCAATAATATGAACAATATGCCTATGTTTATGCTCAAAAAGCATAAATGAAGAACATGATGAATATGCCTACCTTTCTAGACATGGTTAAAAATAAAAATATATGCCTATCTTTTCTGCATGAAATGTGAACTTACTCTTAGTTCTAGAATATGCTTAACCTTTACCAATAAACCACTTCAAAAAGGTTTAATCACTGCTCAATATGCTCGAAAGTTGACCTGATAATAAATGGTTTGATGAGGATGCTTTAAAGGGAGATGTACGGTCTATCGAGGAGTATTGATGAGTTATTGAAGAGTTACAAAGGTTATAAACTAACTTGACCCAAACATATGGGTCGGGTTGAGGTGTGGACCCAAACATATAGGTTGTTTTCGTTAAAGGTAAATTTGTCCAAAATATATTTCTTTTGGCTAAAAATAGTTAAAATTATGAGGAAGGTTATTTTAAAAAACATCTTATGTGTGAGCCTTATTTTTGAAAAGAACTCTTAATTGAACAAGAATAAAGAAGAAATTTCACCATTTGTTTAATATTATAAGAATCTAAGCAAAATGGTAAGCATGCAATGGTGCTTATCCTTCTTTGATCATGCATTTGGCATCCATATCTTACATTCAAAAATAAGGATCTTAAAATATTTTAAATTGCACTTTTGTCAACAATAAAAAAGGAAAGAAAAACTCATACATAGACCTATTAAGAACCAAACATATAGAAGGAAAAAGACAAATAATATCTCAAATCGATAAGGTAGGGGAAGAGTTTATTTCTGAAAAAAAGCAAATCATAGGTAACAAGAATTTAATATTTAGTTTCTTGAATTAGAAATACTCTAGATTAGGTGACGTGCTATCCAATTGTTTCTAATAACATTTTTTGGGGGGGAATACATAGTATACTTTTCAATTCGACTACCAACTTCGCATATAGAATTGTAAAAACTGTCTTTCAAAAAATTATAAAAACTTGTCAAATTTTCCAACATAACAAATTCCTTTGAGCTTGACATGGTATATTCAAGCACAAACAATGCTCAAATATCAACCTTTCTATAAAGTGTTGGCTCGACAAAACAAAACTTAACATAATTAATGAGATTTTTTTCCATTAAGAGTTAAAATAGGTTCCTAAAGAGCACGTAAATCATTAAAATTAATTAAATATTTATTGTTATGAATATTTTTGTGAATATTCATTTATATATATCTAGATTTGAATGTAGATTAGATTTAATTAAGATTAGGATTTAATTCATTCATTTAATCCCTTAGCATTATCTCTATTTTGTAAATTCCACCTAGATAAGGGGTTATTAGCTTATAAATAGGTCCCCTCACTTTATTTAAAAATGCACATTTGAATAAGATCTTCTTACTCCTTTTAAATATTTTCTCTTTGTCTAAATAGTTGTTCTTTTAAATTATATTTCATAACACGTTAATAGCATGATTCTCTAATCTCTTGAATATTGGTACTATTTAGTTATCATCTCCAAGCTTCAAAAGGCTTTTAATGGTTGGTCTTTAATTTTTAGTTTTAGCAAATTAGTTAAGTGTTTGTATTATTTTATCTCCAATCTTCAAAAGATTCCAATGGTTGTTGGTTTGTTTTTTTTTTTTTTTGAAGAGGAATGGTTGTTGGTTTTTAATTTCTAGTCGTAGCAAATCTAGTAAGTGATTTGATATCTCTTTGGGGTTTCCATCTTTGAAAATTAACTTAAATATGAATTGACTATCATGTAATATATATTGTCGCTTGATTGGAAAGTGAATTTGCTATTATATAGCTATTAATGAAAAATCATGAAGAACTTTTTGGTTTTGAAGTACCATAGCTTTTACAATTAGAGCACCAATGTATCTTGCTAGCTATATACAACCTGATATATTATTTGCGGTAAATGTTAGCAATATATAGTTATTTTCTAACTTGAAGACATTAGAATGAAATTAAACATATATTTTGATATCTTCAAGGAAAAATGAACATGAGTTTATATTACTCAAATGTGTCAAAATTAAATTTAATTGGTTATACAGATGCATAATATTTATTTGATCTATGCAATGCTCGATTTCAGATAAGTTACTTATTCACATATAGAGGTAAGGCTATTTCATGGCGTTTTGTAAGACAAGTTATAGTTGCTTCTTCTTTTAACCATACAAACATTTTAGCAATTCATAAAGCAAGTCGTGATTGTATCTAATTAAGATTTGTCATTCAACATATTTGAGGATTGTGTGGATTATTAATCAAAAGGGAAAATCCAATGACGTTATATGAGGATAATATCGCTTGCATAGCATAATTAAAAGAATGATACATTAAAGGCGATAGGACAAAACATGTTTCACCAAAGCCCTTTCTATTGCAACATTTGAAAAGTTGGTATAAAATATTAAAATGCGTCATTTTAAAGATCTTAAATAATGCAGTAATCAGAGGGAGTAAAATATGCCCTATACTATTTTCCTTCATTAAGGTTTTTCCTATTAGATTTCTCCTGATAAAGTTTTTAATGAGGTAGTATTTCAAAAACTCATTTTTGAAAAGACTTATGTACTCTTTTTCCTTCACTCGGATTTTTTTTCCATAAGGTTTTTTCCCATTAAGGTTTTAATGAGACATATGTTTAATATAATAGACATTCAACGGGGAGTATTATAAATATTTTTAGGAATATCTATTTATACTATATATATGTAGATATGAATGTAAATTAGATTGAATTAATATTAAGATTAAATCCATTCATTTAATCTCTTATTATTATCTTCATTTTGTAAATTCTATTTAGATAAGGGATTATTAACTTATAAATAAGTCCCTTTACTTCATTTGTAAAGTATATTTGAATAAAATCTATTTAATCCCTCTAAATACTTTCTCTCCTTCTAAATAGTTATTCTTTTAAGTTATATTTCATAACAAATTCAAAACTTTTATATTTTTACTTTTAAAAATTAAAGTTTAGAGGAGGAAAAGAGCTAGCATTTTTTTAAATAAAAAATAAAAAATATAAAACTTTTACATGCACCGAAAATCAAAGAGTTCTTAAGGGAAACAAAAACTTGAAATTTCCTTGAAATACTTCTCTACCTAAAATGAGGGTGTCTCTTTCTAAAAACTAAGAGCATGTTTAGTTCGCCGAATATAATGAAATAAAATAAAATAAATATTTTATAAGAATATAATAAAGTAAAAATAGAATAAAAATACTATTATATAATTTAATTGATGAAATAAAATAAAATAAGAATTATAATTATAACTTATTATTACGATGTTTGATATAAATTCAATCAAAGAGCACCTGATTTGCCTCGGAATCTCCATTTGCAGGATGCTATAGTTTCGGAAATAGCTCACAAGTTCACATAGAATGGGCTTTTTAACACTGACCTTGACGATAAAATGGACTATGGCTGGAAGGCATGACTAACATAGGTTGGCCCAATTAATGGCTTCCGTTGGGTGAGTATTGGGCAAATCGTTGTACAGAATATTTGAAATAACCACCTTTTACATTTCCATTGTTGGTTAATACATTTGAACTAAAATATTAACATTTTATTTATTATTTAAATATTATTATAATTATAATATATAATAATTTAATTAATTTTTAAATGTATAATAGTTAATTTTTATAACATAATTAAAAACTTAATATTTTATTATAATATATGGTTATTTATTTTTATTTTTTAAATATTAATAATTTATAATTTATTTAAAATATTATTTTTTTCTGAGAAATACCTAATTTTTATTGCTCAATGCTAAAGATAAAACTTGGAACTTATTGAATCAAAAAATTAAAATAAAATGCTAATAGAAAGGAAAAAGAACCCCTAAAAACAAAGAGTGTAGATGTAAAGATATCTAAACACCTGTTCAATCTAAACGGTACATTACAATCAAATTAAAGTCCTGTTCCAATGAAGGCGGTCTAAAACAGTTATTCCAGTTCAGCCACCGCTTGTCCAAACCAACAAGCTTTGTCCGAATTTAAAATTAATTCCGCCAAGGCCATAGAAACGCACGTCAAAACAGCTGCCACGTTCCATTGTCCATATGTATCTAGCCGCCATCTATCTGTTTGCATGATGTAGAGTTACGATGAATCTAAACCACACCCACATTATCTTTTGAAAAGAACGAGACTCCTAATAGCAGTAGAATTCTATTTTTCAAACGCTATACCGATCCATTATTTCAGATTTGTTGGAATGTGGCTAACGGATGCAAATGCCTTAATATTTTAAATTTAAAAATTAATAAAAATAATAATATTTTAATCATAATAGTTTTAAATTATATTTAAAAATGTTAATATTTAAAATATAAATTATTAATGTTTTAGTCATAATAATATTTAAATGATCAATAAAATATTAATATTTTAAAGTGTTAATGATTAAATTTTACATAAACTAGTATATTTAAACTATTAATTATTAACATTTTAAATAAATTATAATTTATTAATATTTAAAAATAAAATAAGAGTAGATAATCATATACTAGAATAAAAAGTTAATTTTTTTTAAATATATTATAAAAATAATATTTTAAATTTAAAAATTAATTAAGATTATCAATATTTTAATGATAATAATGTTTAAATTATAAATAAAATATTAATATAGAAAAATGTTAATACTTTGTTATATGAAGAAGCTAGTGAAAAATACCTAAAATGAGGAAGGGTGAATTGGATTTTTTAGCTAAAACTTTCACCTGTCCCTTAAGAGCAAATAAAGTAATCAATTTTAAATAGAAAACAAGAAAAAGAAAGCACCCAAGAATAAACGGAACAGCTAACAAGCGAAAGGAAGAGAGAAAGAACACTTAGTCATGATTTTTATAAAGGTAAATGACATCATAGTATTAACTTCCCATTTATACTAGGAATCAAGAAATGTATTAATTTGGTTTATGTTCAAACTGTTTTGAGGGACTAAATTGAATAAAATGTTATATTACAAGGATTTCTTAAGTACTTTTCCCTAAAGCTCTTTTTTTAAAAAATTTTATTTTTTTAAAAAAAGTTACTTTTTTATAAAGAACTTTTAAAAATTTATATTTGGCCTGATTTTTATTTTTTAAGAGATAGATAAGGTGAAAAAAAAAACTATGTCAAAATTAAGTTCAAGTTGTTTAATAAATTGTTTGACAAAATAAATTATATAAACTCTAATTTTGATTAAAATTATTATAAATGGAATTCATATCATTTTTAATTACCGAATAAATCAAAGTAAAACAAGTCCACTTTAAGTTTATATACGATTTGAGATGTTAAAATCAAAAAAATCCATAAACAAACAGAACAACTTTTAAACTTGCATAGTAATAATAGTATTAGATTTTTGTTGATCTAGAAAGCAATCGAACCATGATGATTCAATTCCTCAAAAAAGAAGAGAAAAGAAGAAATTTTGTATTTGACATTAAAATCCTTTTTGGTAAAGAAGAGAAACAAAATCTTTAAATGGTATCTAAATGCAACTTTGATTTTAGGTCTTTTTTCTCTTAATCTATGTAAGAATGAAAGAAATCCTAGATTTTGATATTTTATTGCTGAATTTTTTTTTTAATAGTCTTTATAGAGAGAGGTAGAAGAAAAGAGGATCACCATTTGTATCAGAAAATGGTGATTTATAAAGAAAAGGAGAGGAGAGGGAGATTGATTGAGAGAGAGCGCGAGGTATTTCTTGAAAAATTATTGTATTTTTTAAAAAAAAAAAGAAGAGAAAGTTATTTTTCAGAGCTTTTCTTTAAGGTTTTTTTTTTGAAATTTTACTTTTTAAAAAAAGCTGATTTTTTAAAGAGTTTTTTAAAAATTCTCTTTGGCTTGATTTTTACTTTTAAGAGGTAAATAAGGTAAAAAAAAAGAATAGGCAAGATGAGAAGAAAAAGAAGAAGAAGAAGGAGAAGAAACAAGATGAGAAGAATAAGAAGGGCAAAAGGAGAAGGAGAAGGAGAAGAAGACGACTATGTGATTCCTTGGAACTGTAGGCATTGTCGCTTGAGCAAGTCCTGTTAAAGAGAGATTTGACCTTTTCTAGCTCCTCCTACCTTCACCGAAGTGTTTAAAAAGAGAAGAAGAAGAAGAAAAAGTATTTCCTTGGAACTCCAAGCATTGTTCTTTGCGCAAGTTCTGCGAGAGAGAGATTTGACTCTCTAGCTCTTCCTGCTCTTGCCGAAGTGTTTGAAAAAAAAAAAAAAATTAAAGTGACTTTTAGGAACAAGCTCAAGTTTAACCCAAGGGATTGTTATCCATAGGAAGAGGGGTGCATTCAAAAGTTTCATCTTTCGCCTGTAGTGCGAATAAGACTTTGTATTTCCTTGGAACTCCAGGCATCATCGTTTGAGCAAGTCCCGCCCATACCAATACATAAACATTTCACCAATTGACTAGAAAAATTGTACTTTTAACTCTTAGTTTCCTCGTACACTCAAGGTGCAAAGCCATGCTCCTTTTGCCAAGTTTATGCTAAAGAACAAGTCAATTCCATTCATTCATTGGGATGAAAGCGACTGTCGGGGTTAGGAGATTAGCCTGTTTGAAGTTTAACTTAATTGCCCCGTTGCGTATACGAGGGGGAAGTCATTAGGAACGGCAGTGGAAAACGGAAAAGAACAAAAGTACGATTACCAATCTTTTAAATTAAAATGAAATCATAGAGCTGATCTCATCCCATTCATTCATTGGCCTTAATCTCTTTTGAAACCTAGATTGAAGAGGGTGACTAACTCCTATTACAGTCACCTGTCAACAATCATCGTTTGCCTCTGTTTAACTAATTTCATAAATATAAACTTCTACAACTAGATATTTTTCAAAGTTTTTTCTTATCTATTTTCTCTTAATGTGGTTCTTTTCTGCCAGTATATAACAGTTTATTTATTTTTATAGACCTTATCATTTGGCAAGATTGTCACATGTGACATGCTGATGCTGTTGACTCCGTCATCTTACTACTGATTCAATTGTACTTTGTCAATTGCCAACAGCTACTTTCGATTGCAAGCGCACAATGTATTTTCTCATACCAGTTGCTTTGGATTACGCACGCCATGGACTTTTTAACAGTTGAAATGATCAGCTTCTTAAATATTCTAATTGAAAGAAACCAACATCCGATCGGATTAAGAAAAACGTAACGAAGATCAATTCAAAGAAGCACTAAAATTCATTATTTATTCACACAAACGTACCCCATGAAACAAAAATGAATAATCAAACATAATAATCAGTGTATATCTCAAAACCAAGACCACCGTATATTTACTGGAATGATAAAAACAAAAACCAAAGAATAATAGTGTAAATTCCCAAATGAAATGGAATCAAAGGCTCGATGAAAACGCGAATCAGAGCCGCCTGATCAGAAATCCCAATCACATCTGGTGGTTTCAGGGGCACCAGCCAAGCTACCATCGGCAGAGCTCAAAGGAACCTTCAAGTCACAAGAAATCTTGGGCTTGAACCTGCCAGTCTTGACCTTGCCGACCTTGAATCTAATCCTCAAGTACAACTTCACATCAATACTGTAAATCCCACTAGTCTTCTCTTCATTAAACTTAGAAGTCTCGTCAGCACCAAGCATAACAAGATGCTCGCCACGGAATACAGGGTTCAAGAAACTGGTATTCTTGTGTCCTTGATAAAACGGGGTCAAATTAAGCGTATCGAATCTTTGATCCTCATAGTAAGCCCTAGCCTCAATACGATCATAGTAAATGCCGATTCTCTTGTTGGGGTTACGCACCGTGATGTTAACGGCAAGGTTGTAATGCAGTGTGTTGTTGGTGGTGAGGTTGAATTCTGTAAGCGAGGCGTCTGTCACATGGAATTTGACCTTGTTGGGGCGGAAGATGAGCCAGAAGATGAGAACAGCGAGGCCAATTACGACCACAGCGGTGATGATGATGTTGAAGAGGAGCTTCAAAAGACAGCAGCCGCATCCGCAACCTGAGCCACCGCCAGGGCGATGGTAGTGCCTTGTGGGTGGTGGAATTGAGGGGCCGTAGTAGGCTCCATTCAGGTGGGCTTGTTTCTCAGCCATGTAAGAAACAAGAAAAACAAGAAACAAAGACGAGAAATGAAGCGAAAATCTGTTTGTTTTGGGAAGCTGAGAGAAGAACGAATGGAAGAATATGATACAGGGAAAAGAAACTATAGAAGGAATATATAGAGGAAAAATTAGAGTGGGAATTGCGTATGTAAGAACACGTTAAAAGATTAGAGAGGCAATGCCCGCGTCGTCAAATTGACGCGGTTGCTTGAACAATTTGATTAATTTGTCCAATGTGGGCGAAGTAAGACTTGAGGGTGGAGGCAAGGTTTTGTGGGACTGAAAAATGTGGGGTGCCTGGTAACTTCCATGTTTCTATCTTATTGTATATGTTTGTGTTTTGGGTGGGAACTGGTGATTAGGCGCTTCTTGGAAACTTCCAAGTTCATTTTCTTGACTTTATTAATACTCTATACACCATTATTCGTTTAGGGGGGAAAAAGTTGCATGCCTGGATTAATTTAAATACGTTCGAATGACGCGTATGGTTAATATTATTAATTATAGATGTTCGTTTGATTTTTCTAGTTTTCATTAAATAGCCTAAATAGTTTGAATAAGTTTTTAGGCACTGAGCAGTTAGCACACCTAAATTGGAGAATTTCCACTGTGGGTGAAATGAAAATGATAATTTTAGTGTGAGATCAGTCCAATAATCGAAAATTCAGGCTCCTCGGGCTTGAGGCTCAACGTCAGCAAGATCCAAATAAAACCAACCCCAGATTTGGTGAAGAAATCTCTTCATGTAGTTGGGCTGCTAACTCTAGGAGTGAAAAGTTCAGATTTCGGCATTGATATTCAAAGAACCATGGCTTTTTTTAAAAATAAAAAAGGTTCATTTTTATGACGAAAATGTAAGAAAATTCAGCGAGAAAATTTCAACCAAATCCGTGTAGTTGTTATCTCTATTTTTGTCTTTCTTTACGTTTTCATTAACGAAGCTAGTGGTGATTAAACTCAGAAGCAACATTAATTTCAATTGTCTGGGCAGTCTTCTATCCAGTACCCATCATCCACTATGTTAAGTGCAGACCTAGCAATCTTTCCTTCTCATTCTAGCTTCTACCACCAAATTTTCCTACCAGAGATAAATCTGGTGTGCATTGAAACAACTACACCACAGCAACAACAAATAACCAGTAGCCATACTAAAACACGACAGCCAGTAAGCTGCAGCACTACAGCAGCATCATACAGCAAGCAATAGCATCACAGCAGCAGTAACAAGGATGACATAAGCAGCAGTAGTAATAGCATTGGCAGCAGAAGGATTAACAATCAAGAAGTTAATTTATTCATACAAAACTAGTAGTAAGATTGTGTTGGGTAAGGACTAATCATGCATTAGAAACAAATTAAACGTAGTGAAAATAAATTTAAAAAATTAAATTACGCCTCACCCTTTTAAGATTTCATTCATGTCAAATTGAGTATAAAATTAAATTAAAAATAAAATATATGATCATATCAAGTTTACCTAAATAACAAAGGTTGATGAATCTTTTATTAAACCACCAAATCAACCTTCAAAAAGCTCAACCACCTCAGCCTAGTTGTTGCAAATCAAAGCTAAGGAATCCTTGTGCTTTCTACGTAAAGGCTCTAAGGTCATCTTCTTTCTTCCAAGTGATTTCATCTAGCCCAAGCCTTCACATTTGACCAAGTACTCTCATGTTTGCTGTTGGGAGACTAATATGGTCTTACAAGCAAAAATCTCTTATGCTCGGCACTATGATGGTAGCTTGGTGCTGATGATGGCTCTCATTGCTGGACTTCAACTTGCATTTGTTGGATCCGGATGGAATGGCTTCAAGTTGCTCACATGGAATACTGAATGTATATTTATCCACTTAGGTGGATCAATCTTGAAAGAGCTCTTCTCCACCTTGGTAGTGATTATTACCAGGCCTTCATACATTCGCACTAGCTGTTGATCTTTCTTTTTTAGGAACTTAAACTATTCAGGTACTAACTTCAAAAGTACAGGATCCCTCATATTAAAGTGCTAAGCTCTTCAAATATTATCTGCCCACTTCTTTATGTGATTCAAGGCTTTCTCTAAATACGCTCGAGCAATCTATGTAGTCTACCTCCACTCCTTGGCAAAGTAGAAAGCTAGGGGGCTATTCCCTCGATATGACTCCACTGAGGTGTAAGGAAGCCTAGGTTGTTGGTCGGTGATGACTTCAAAAAGGGTCTTATTAGTATAGTAACTTTTTTTTTGAATTCAAGCACCTTTAAGCCACGTCTAATAGTGTAGGCCAATTCTTTTGGTTAGCTTGTATGATATGCCTCAAATATTCCTTAGTAATCCATTAAAGCGCTTAGTTTGGCCATCAATCTGGGATGATAGCTAGAAGAAATGTTAAGTTCCAACCTCAACAACTTACAGATTTCTTTCTAGAAGGAACTAATGAACTTTGGATCCCTATCGTTGATGATGCTATGAGAAACACCTTAATATTTCACCACATGCTTAAAGGCCATGCGATCGGTGTCTTCTAGAGTACCAAACTTTTAGAGCAAAACAAAGGTAACATATTTGAGAAGTGATCCACCTCTACTAGAATGGACACCAGATCTTCAACTAAAGTAGCCCTACTATGAATTCAAGAAATTCTCTGCTCAGGGTTGGCAAGTACTAATAGAGGTTCGAGCATTCTCGTTGGCTTTTGTCTTTCCACCTTGGCCTATGGAACATAAGGCACGTCTTTATGTAATCCATTATTCCTTGCAATATATGGGACCAATAGCAACCTTGTCTTAGTAGAGAAAATTTCTGTTGCTAGCTTGGGAGGCTCATCTAAAGGCATCATGACACTAGCAACAACTTCTATCTTAACTCTCTACCCTTCAAATAGACATCTATTTTCCATTTGTCAATAAAACTCCATTTTCCACCAAAAGTATTTCGACTTCTCATCCCTGACTAACTTCATAAAGGTAATGACCTAATGGTCTCGCTTTAAGGTCTCTCAATCAACTTGTGGATGTTTGTAGTCATCTACTAGTATCATGGGAGAGATCAATATGAGTGTCAGAATTCAGCCTCCCACTAAAGGGTAACTACCATTTGGTTAGCTTTTCCTGCTTTATGCACAAACTTGGCTAGGAACTCTTGCCATCTTGTTTGCTTGTTGTGAGTTCTGGTTGTGTAAGGAAGTGACTCACTGCAATGTTGTCAATCTTCACTATAAATCTGGACCTTAGTAAGTAGTGCCTCCAAACCCTTAGATGATGAATCACTATTAAGAGTTCTTTTTCCTAAGACGTTTATCTCTACTCAAAGTTGTTCAACTTTCTACTTTGGAATGCAACCTGGTGGCCTTTTTAGAGAAATACCTCTCCAAAGGCAAAATCTAAGTATTTGTTTGCACATAGAAAGGCTTTTCAATATTAAGGAAAGCCAAGATTGGATCCTTCATCATTGCTTCCTTTAAACTTTCAAAGGCTTCTTGGCATTACCCCTGTCTAGTTTTATTTATACCCCTTTTTCAACAGTTTCATGAGAGGTACTGTTCTTTCGAAATGCCTCTCCATGAGTCATTAGTAATAGTTGCCTAGTTAGCTTATAGAACAATTGAAGCTTAATGACATTCTTAGGGATCCTCCATTCGTTGATCGCCTCGACCTTCTATATATCCATCTTGATATGGCCTTGCTTGATGACATGGCCTAAGAAATGAAATAGGGTTTGAGCAAATGTGCATTTTTCCGTTTTAACGTACAAATAGCTATCTCACTACCTTTGGAATTCCGATTGCAAGTGTTTTTTAGGCACCTCCGAGGTTAAGCTATACACCACAATGTAATCAAGATAGATTACAACAAATTTGTGGAGATAGTAATGGAACACCCAATTCATCAATGGGCAAAATGTGTTAAGAGCATTGATCAATCCAAAAGGCATCACTAGGAATTCAAAGGTAGCATATCAAGTTACATAAATGGTATTTAACTCAATTTCATTAGCAACTCTAACTTAATGGTACTTAAACCTAAGATCCAATTCAAAGAAATATTTGGCATGGCTCAACTAATTGAAAAGGTCCACTATAAGAGGGTTCGGGTACTTGTTCTTCACTATGACTTTGTTTAGAGCTCGATGGTCCAAGCATAACTGTAAACTCGTATCTTGTTTTTGTTGAAAAAATAGGAAGGCCCTAAAGGGCTTTTGAGGGGTCTATTGAACCAAACTTGCAACAACTCATCTAGTTACTTCCTTAGCTCAACTAGTTCTTAGGGAGCCATTTTACAAAGCCCCTTTGCAAGAAGCTTGACTCTTAGAAGTAGTTCTTTCTCATTACCAACCGCTTTTCTTAGTTGTAGTACCCCAAGTAATTGTTCTGGCATCATGTTGTCAAATTCTTCCGACGCTGTCTTCACCTTGATAAGTATGGGATCCACGTTATCCACACTATTTTATAAATGGAGATGGCTACATGTTGTAGATTTAGTACACGTAAGTATATGTATCAAACAAATAATATAGACAATAAGTCTAGAATAATATCCCATAGAGATTTGCTTCTAATTGTTCACAAAATGCTAAAATTATGACAAATAAATTTTATTCAAGTTACTCAATTTTGTAAACAATTAATTAAAACTAAGTTTAATAAAAAATCTACACTAATTAATGAAAATTAAAAATCCACTAAAGAAAAGCCATAGATTAAAACCTTGTATTATAAGTACATTCAACACTTCATCTAACATTTATTTATCTCAATATTCACATTTATGGGTAGTTTTGCCAACCTAGAATCCAAAGCAATGCACAAGTCTTCGTCAAGATGTTTGTACGAATACCTAACCTAATTGGGCTACTATATGTTTATAATAATCAATTAGATAAAGTTCATTAATCTATTGTTTTAATTTGGCTATCTATAGCATTTAGGCATATGTCTACCCTAATTACGAATCAGATCACCTAAGTGACATGAACATATACTATTCAAACCCTAGTCCAATTTGAACTCATTATGCGAGTCTTATTCAGATTCACAATTCATTCAATTGTTGGCCAAACAATCAAAAGTTTTATAAATAAATTTGAATAAATAAAGACATACCCATTCATAGTAAATAAAAGAGAAACAAATATTCAAATTAAATGTTGAAATCCACCACAACCCTAAAAAGATAATTTAGCTCATAATATCTAATAAAAACATTGTCCAAAGAAAATTAGACATTAATCCAAGTCGAAGAAATTAAGAAAAAAACAAAAGTAGAGAGAAAAACCAATAGTTTGAAGCTTTTTTATCTCAATTCTCCCTCAATTTCTCTTACTTTCTTGCTTTGATTTTGGCTCTTTCTCCCCAGAATAGATGCACTCTATCTCTCTTTGAAAAAATCTAAAAAAGGTCTCTTAAATAGTCTCCAAAAGCCCTAGTTTTAAGAATCCTATAATATATAGAGTTTGGCAACCTGTCTGGCATCACGACCCTACCTTCCTTGGCACCGTAGTGCCCTACTCTTGGATTCAAGTATGGGGCTTTGCTTTTATGCTGTCTCTATAGCAGCTTTGCTCTTATGTTGTCTTTACAACACTACTTCATTATATGATGCTATTTTCTCTTTTTTTAGGCTAAACTAGGCAAAGTAGTAAACAAGAACGCTGTAGCCTTTTCTCTTAGCTTTCCAATGGTTTAATGATCAAGTCAATTGGACTTTTGTAGCGCAGGTTATGCTCAAAATACAAAATCATGTTTAAACAAAGCTATCACCATAGTTGGATGGATTATTACCAAATAAGACCTATATAACCTTATTTTTCTTCACCAAGTACATGTCATTGATTTTGCACACACGAGTATACATATTGAATAAGTAATATAGACAATAAGTCCAAAATCATATCCCATAAGGATTTGCACCTAATTTTTCACTAAGTACTAAAATTGTGACAAATTAATCTTATTCAAGTAACTTGATGTTTTAGAAAATTAATTAAGACTAAATTAAAGAAAACACTAACTAAATTAATTAATAGAAACTAAAAGTTCACTTAAGAAAGGTAATAGATTAAAACTTAGGATTATGAGTTCATTCAACACTTCATCTGATACCAGCTTCTCTTATTATTTACATACATGAGTGGTTTTAATAACCTAGAATCAAAACCTATGTACAAGTCTCTGTCGAGATGCTTACACAAATATCTAACTCAATTGGGTCACTAAATGTCTATGGTAATCAATTAAATAAAATTTATTAAGCTAGTGTTCTAATTTGGCTATGCATGGCAATTCGTATATGTCTACCCTAATCACAAATCAGATCACCTAAGTGATGTGAACATATACTATTTCAAAATCTTAGTCCAATCTAATCTCTCTATCGAGTCTAATTAAATTTACAAATTCAGTTAATTGTTGCCAAATAGTCAAAAACATTAAAACATATTTGAATAAGCAAAACTATACCTCATCATAATAAATAAAAGAGAAACAAATATTCAATTACATACCGACATCCACCATAATCCTCAAAAAATAATTTATCTCATAATATCTAATAAAAACATTATCCAAAGAAAATTAGCCATCAATCTAAGTCAAAGAATATAAGAAAATACAAAAGTAGAGAGAAAAACTAATAATTGAATCTTTATGATCTTAATTCTCTCAAATTCCTTACTTTCTTGCTTTGTTTTAGCTCTTTTTTTCCACAGAAATTGCTTGTTGCCTCCTTTTAAAAACCTCTAAAAAGGCCCTTTAAATAGCCCTAAAAGCTAACTTCTAAAATCTCGTAAGATGCTTATTTTTGTAATTGGCCATGGTCTCATTTGAGTAGCAGTAGCCCTCAAAGGTTCTATGTTAAAATCTGCCTAAAAGTATTTTCAATGCCAATGCCATTGGCTTCTTGATGACTTTTCTGTATGATCCCGTACAAACTAGGAAATTAAAAAACATGAAAGTTGTTAGCTTTCCAACGGCTAAAGAATCACATCAAATGGACTTTAGGAATGACAATATGCTCAAAATACTGACTCATATGTTCAGCTTACATAGACTACTACATGCTCTAATTTTGACAAGGTTTTGACCAGATCTGTTAGAACCAGGTAATTGATAACAACAAAGTTGTAGCCTTCCTTTGATTTCTAGTGATCTAAAAATCACCTCATTTGGAGTTCTATAGAGAGAGTTATGGTTAACATACCATAATATATTTAGAAAATTCTACACTTAATCATCCTTGTTCAGTTCACCTCCACAAAGTTTTATGCACTTGCACACCTTCAAAACAAGGACTAAATCAATGATGGATCAAATTAGGACTTTTAACATAAATATGAGCTAAAATTACTAAAATTAAAAAATTTCAACATGTATTAAACTTAATAACAGAAAGCATAAAAATTACCTAAAATTATTTAAAAACATAAGGACTTAGTAATTTTTAATAATCAAAATGTACCAAAATAACTCTATATTATGGAGTTATCTGTACACCTTTTTCCCTTTTTATTCCTTTCACTTTTCATTCGTCAAACATTTGCTTTTATTTTCAATTTAACATCCCCAAACTTGTTTCTTTCACTAATAAGGGGGATGAATGCTTCACAAAAAATTTGCATTTTTCTCTACACTTCATCTTTTCCACATTTTATCAAAAAGCTCAACATATATTTCCTAAAATAATATATATGCTTAGGAGTGAGGGTTGTAAAATTCAAAAATTTCTCAAAGACTAAGCTAATTTTTTCATGTGTTTAATCAATGAAAAGGACAATTTAAGCTCAAAGGGACATACTAGGAATAAAAAAATGTAACTAGGTTAGCTTGAAAGGCTGAATCAGTCCAAAGATGGCCTAAGTCATTTCCTTAACTAAGTATAGCCTATGATTTCACCTCAAGAAATAGTCAAATAAATTCTAAAACTCCAAATATGGTTTAAAAAATTTAGATTTACATAAGCTTTCTCTAAAGGTGCATAATACATCAATGAAAAAGATATAGTACTCAATTATGGAAATCTCGTCCTGTAATGATACTAAACATAAGAATTCAAATAACACTCAAACAATATTCATGGTTACTATGAATAAAAGATTAACAAGATAATTGGTTATCATATTGGATCGATAAATCAAGTAAATTTGTGCAACGAACTCTAGTTCATGTCCTTAATATATATATAAAATTAAATGATGAAAAACTTAACTAAAAGTCTAAAAAAATTAACGAAAATAAACTAACCTACTTCAATGTGAAAAGCTAAAAAGGGAAATGGAAAATAAACTCCCCTATAAATAGTGGCAGTGCATTGAAAGTTCTAATTTTCTTAGTACTCATCTTCATACTTTCTAAACCTGCATACTTAACAAAACAAGATAGGGAAAGGTCATAATTGCTTATTTAAATAGAAAAATAAAAACTAACTAAAATAACAACTAAATTTAAAAAGATATAACATGGGCTTCCTTCCTAAAAAACTGCTTTTTTATAGTCAATAGCTTGACTTTGGTTGAGGTTTTCATTCTCTCTTTAAGGACATTTGAGTTTACATGTAAAAAACTTAAGGTGTGAAAGTAGCCTCCTCCCAAGATAAGGTTGTAGTGGCTTTAACTAAAGATTTGGTGCTTGCTTAACCCAAGGTGATGGAATAAGCTAACTTTTACCTAACTTCTCAAATTGAGTTCTTCTGGAATAATGCACTTTTGGTGTAACCTTTCAAACATGTGTAACATTTGTGAGTTTTTCATTCTTGTCCTTTGTTGTTGCATCTTAAACCCAACAAGCTCCAAGGAGTTTCTTTGGATTTTCCAAATCAATGGCCTCCTTAGGTAACTTAGCAATTGTATCTAAAAGGGAATGGGAGGCACATATGGCTTGACTTGTGGCGATATTGATACTTCCTTTTCTTACTTAATTTCTTCATCTTGAACTTGTTTGCTGGAAGTATTCTCTGTATCTACTTTATCTCCATGATCTACCAGATTCTTGCCATTTACTTCATCAAGATGCTTACCATATTTTTCTCTTCTAGGATCAGACTCAATGTTATTTGTTAAAGTTTTTTAAGGCCTATTGTTTATGTCAATCCTAAGTTGCCTCATAAGTGTCTCAATATTTCTCATTAAAGCTTCATTACTTTGAATGACTACATTCATGTTAGTCCTATTAAAGTGCTAGAGAGAGGTGAATAGTGTTAAAAATTTTCTTGTTTAGCCCTTTAGAGCTTGTAGACCTCTTAATCAACTAGATAAAGGGAAAAACTAAAAGTTCTTAGAATTACAAGACACCAAGTAAAGAAGGGTAAAGAAAAGTGGACAATGCAAGAGAATTTATAGTGGTTTGGTTTCCTTGACCTACATCTACTACCTTGATCTTCCAATCAAGGATTATCAACCCAACTTCACTATACTAGTGAAATTGACAACTTCCAACTAACTTTTACAAGGTGAGCTTCTAACCCAAGCTTTAATCCCTAACAACAAGTTTTAAAGTGCTTCCCATACTATAATTTCCTAAGAAAAAAATAGAAAAAAGAAGTACAATTAAGTATCTTTACAAGTTGGGATAGATTATAATCCAACTCAAACAGTTTTTCTAGATATAAAATGAAGAACAAGTGTTTTTGGTGAAGAATATTTCACTTTTTGCTGAAAATAGCTTTTTTTCTTTTAAAACTTCTTTCTTTGACCGTTAAAGATTCTTTTTATACTTGGGGAGTCAGATTTTTCTATTGAAAATAGTTTCTAGACATTAAAAAAAACTTTAATGCCATTTTAACTGTTATGTTGTCCTCTAGTGCTTAAATTCGAAAAGGCAGACAAAGTTCGGCTAACTAGTTACAGATAACTCTAACCAATTACAGCTTCTCTGAATTGCACTGTCTTGCTACTGAGCTCTCTACTCTCATCGATAAAGAGATCTCTATCTTCAGCAGACTTTCTATAGCTAGTTACGATAGGCTCTAATGAATTACAAACTTTTTGTTTTTATTTTTCTCGACCCTGTAGTTTCCTTTTAATTGGTTAGCTCTTTCTTTAATTAATTGAAGCTTTACTTCATTCAACCATAATCAATTAAAAGAAGCTTTAATCAACTAGAAAATCTTTGGATTTAGAACTTCTCTATTTGCATCTCCCTTCAATGGTCAACTGTCTTTTTAAACTTGATTTTGTCGCTTGAAAGTGCCGGGTCTATGTGCTATAAATGATTAACCAGACTACTTAACCGATTAGCATGACTTTGAGTTCAGCTTCTAGCACTTCCTTAATTAATTAAGCCTAGTGTTAACTGATTAAGGTTCATCTGCCTTGATTTAACTTAGCACCTAGGTATCTCTTAACCGATTACAACTCTTTGTTCATCAATTACTAAACTTCTACCTTTGTTAATCACCTTGCTCTCTCTTTCTCTTAACTGATTAACTTTTCATTAAATTTAGCAAGCTTCTTGACTTGCCTTTTATTAACAACTTTGCTAAGGTATTAAATTAAATTATATGCACTTAGATAACAAAAATAGACATTAATGAATGAGGAATATTTTGTTACTATCAAAAACATATAGAGTCAATAATTCATATTTGCCATGTGTTGTATAAACATCTCTTCCAAAGTTTGCTTTTTCTTAGGTCTGGGGACTATAACTTGAGATTGAAAACCATTATGGAAAACAAGCTGTGATGAATATGTAGGCTCCTGATCATTACTCCATGAAAAAATTGGGTGATTTCACCTTAAGTTGTAATTGTTGTAGCATAAACTGTTTTTCCACCCATCGAAGCTTCCATCAAATTATGTTGATCCAAAATAGGCTGGGTGGCAATCACTTGAATACTTATCTCCACAAAGCTCGCATGTCATAAAAGGACTCTAAAAAACATTAATATCCCAAGGGTCAATCATTTGACACAAAGCATCTACTTGGACAATCAAAGCACAGATTGCATCCAATTCATAATCACTAGCAACCTTCTTGGGCAATAATTGTTATAATTCATCACCTTAACCAAAAGTACTTAAAAAAAAAAAAGAAACCTCAAATTAAGATTAATTTGTGAATATTAATATTTGCTAAAATAAATAGGAAACAAAAATCCCAAACCACAGCACCAAAAACTTGTTGTAGATTTAGTACACGTAAATATATGTATTGAACAAGTAATATAGAAGCAAGTTCAGAATCATACCCTATAAGGATTTCCTCCTAATCGTTCACTAAACACTATAATTATGATAGATCAATCTTATTCAAGTAACTCAATTTTGTAAACAATTAATTAAAACTAAGTTTAATAAAAAAATAAACTAATTAACAAAAAAAATCCACTTGAGAAAAGTAATAGATTAAAACCTAGGATTGTGGGTTCATTCTCTCAATATTCATATTCATGGCTAGTTTTGCTAACCTAGAATCCAAAACTATGCACAAGTTTTCATCAAGATGCTTGCACAAATACTTAACTTAATTAGGTCACTATGTCTATAGTTATCAATTAAATAAGGTTCATTAAGCTAGTGTTATAATTTGGCAACATATGGCATTTAGGCGTATGTCTACCTAATTGCAAATTAGATCACCAAAGTAATGCGAATGTACTATTCAAAATTTAGTCCAATCTAAAATTACTTTTTTAAGTCTCATTCAGATTCACAATTCATTTAGTTGTTGGCCAGGCAATCAAAAGCATTATGAACAAATTTGAATAAATAAAGCCACACCCATTCATAGTAAATAAAAGAGAAACAAATATTTAAATTACATGTTGAAATCCACCACAATCCTAGAAAGATAATTTAGCTCATAATATCTAATAAAAACATTGTCCAAAGAAACTTAGCCATTAATCCAAGTCAAAGAAATTAAAAAAAAACACAAAAGTAAACAGAGAACTTAATAGTTTGAAATCTTTTGATCTCAATTCTCCCTCAAATTCTCTCTCTCTTTGGTTTCTTGCTTTCTTTTTGGCTCTTTCTTTTCAGAATAGTTGCTTTTATCTCCTTTTGAAAACCTTTGAAAAAGCCTTAGTTTTAAAAATCTCATAATTTGTAGATTTTAGCAACCCATTTGGCACCACGGCCTAGCTTTCCTTGGCGTCACAATGACCTACTCACAGGTTTAAGTATAGAGCTCTATTCTTATGCTGTCTTTACTACACTACTTCATCTCCTGACATAGTTTTCTCCTTTTTATGGACCAAAATGAGTAAAGTGGTAAACATGAAACTTGTATTTTTGTATCCTAGCTTTCCAATGATTCAAGAATCACCTTAATTGGACTTTTGTAGAGCAAGTTATGCTCGAAGTATTAAAGCATGTACAAATAAAACTATCACCATACTTGTACAGATTATTACCAAATAAGTCCTTTTCATAAAATTTCCTACCGAAGTAGTAAAAGAGATAAAGAATAACTAAATTTAAACTAATTTAAAGCAAATTAATAGAAAATTAAACTTAAATAGCTTAAATTAAACTACTTAACATGTATTTAAATTAATTAATACAAACAACTAAAATACTAAATTTCAAATCTAAAATCTCAAAGATTTAGCTACTTAGGCAACTAAAATGTGACAAAATAACTATCTATAATTGAGTTATCACCACATAGGAATCTTCTCTCCTATTGATCCCTCTTTTGAATTGTAATGCTAAAATAATCTTTTTCACATTTTTAGGGAGACCTATGACATGTACTACACAAGGTTGTACCTCGAAGAACATTAAATAGCTAGTAGTAGGGATTGGAATAGCTTGCACTTTTGTCGTGAAATCTAGGCCTAAAACAACATCAAAGTCATCTATAATGGAAACAGTAAAAGTCACGCCCCTATCTCAAGGTTGATCTTGGACCTCATGTCTTTGGAGCTCCCCAAAATAGTTGCAAATAGTGAGTTAATTGCCTTTATCTAGCCAAATTGTTTCTCTACCTTGAGACTATACCATTTGGCCTTTCTCAAGGTGATAAAGGTGTTT
>NW_018397263.1:5681055-5722962 GCF_002168275.2 Theobroma umbraticum
TTCATGCTATTTGAGTGCTCGTAAATGTTCAATGGTAAGTAGAATAGAAACTCATTTCCTAAAAATAGTGATTGAAAAGCAAAGACAAAACTTTTAACTTATTCATTATGATGTTTGAGAGCCTATGAAAATTTCCTCACTTAATAAGAGCTCATATTATCTAATATTTATTAATGATCTAACCAAATTTTGTTAAGTTTATTTTATGAAGGAGAAATCTAAGGTGTCAATCAAATTTATCAAATTTAAAGCCGTGGTGGAAAATGAGACGAGCTTAACAATGAAGATATTAAAAGTAGATAATGGTCTGATTGAAAATTCTCTAACTTTTTATGGTATTAAGCATCTAAGAACAACGCCATACTCTCTCCAATAGAACCCTCATAGAAATGGCAAGATTGTTTCTGTTTGGGAAGAATTTGCCAACTAAATTATGGATTGAAGCAGTTAATGAAGTAGCAAAATTCTTAAATATTTTTGCAACAAGAGCACTTAAGTCTAGAAGTCCTTATGAAGCCTAGTATAAGGTTAAGCCCCTTGTTACACATTTAAGGATATTTGGGTGTATATTTTATGCGAAAGGAAAACCTGACTCAAAGTCTCAAGTCACCATTCATCTGGGATGTGGTGATACCTCCAAAAACTACTAGTTGTTCAATGTTTAAAAATACAAAATCATTATCAACCATGATGTTAAGTTTAATGCAAGTTTTAGATGGAGTTGAGAGTAAAATATAGTTCAAAGCTTAGAGAATTTAAGCATTGCTAGTGAAGTTCCTATCACTAGTGAAGTTCTTATACAAAATACGGATGAACAAGATGTTGAAGATGAAAGGCTTGCTATTAATGAATGTAACACCCTTGATCTTGAATATTGAGAGACCATGATTTTAAGTTATGGCCCAAATTTGAAATATGTTTAGAAATCCCCTAGTTTGGTGATTATGGCTTAAATGAGTTTATCTCTAGATAGATTATTGGCAATTATGGCTATAAGCATAACCATATGCCTAAATATTAGATCATTTGCAACCAATTAAGTGCTAGCTTTAAGGGGAAAATGATGGTGTGTAAAACATGAGTTTATGAGAGTGGAGAATCCTGCCCTGTGACTTGGATATTCCGTCAACGGCTTTGACACTGGACAATGACTTTGATGTGGCATCATTGATTTTATCATTGGACATATTTGTTCTAATGAAACAAATATTGATACTATCCAAGAAGGATCACTCTTTTATATGTGTTTGGTGGGCAACTCTATTTGAATAAGCTTCCGAGACTTATTTTGATCAATGATTTTGATTTGGATATTAGATGTGAGCCTAGATAATGAAGTCGATTATCAGGGTAAGAGTTATATTTGATGGGATAATAATGAGCCTAATTTAGAGGGCAAATTCGGATGGCCATGAGTGGCTTATAAGTAAACGAGTAGTATATGAGTATATACCCGCAAAGAAAGCTATGACTGATGTGACATGCAATGCATGGAATTTCTGTGAGGATAAGAATACATGAAAAGGTTGGAGCAAGGTAATGATTTCTTACCTGATGTAGACTTGACAATGTTCCGAACTTGATATGCTATGGAGGCAAAGACATAGAACATGTAAAAAGTGTTTCCTTCATATGTAAAGAGTGCCTGATAAAGATAAGGCAAATATTGAATTATGATCCACCACATTTGGTGTTATGATTCGAGCATTGGAAGGGACAATTGAAAAATTTGTAGTCGTGTTTAAGGCCAACATTCTGTGTTAAGCAGTTTGGAAGGATACGTTAAATGCATGAGAATTGTGCTTTAGGAGCTTAAAGAGAATTAATATATAAAGTCTTTAGTATAAATTCGGTTAAGCAATATTGGCTTTTGAAAAAATATGTGATGTTTAAGGTGGGGTACAAGTAAACCTAGTAAATGGAAATGGTCAGAGATGGCCAAAGGCCAATGCTAGTAAGCGAGGCATATGAATTATTTGAGGGTCTGGCCAACTATCCCAACGAATTGTTTAGAACTCTGTTTAGATGTATCCTATGTGTATGTACAAACTCAAAGGTATCATCAATTATTAATTAGTTTTAGGAAAGGCTGCAAGAAGTGCCTTCAATGTTTTCTTAGGAACTTATGTATGGCTTAACATCCATAAGTGGATGATCTATATGAGCTTACAATATAAGTGCTTGAGAACATGTTAATAGATTATTACGTGGACTTGTCAAAATTTGACTAGACTGATGATTATGAGTCTAGTAGTTAATGGAACATTAATGTGTAGTATTTTAAGGATATGGAGATTAATGCTCTATAATTGCAAGTGAGACATGGCTGATGCATGAACCAGGCTCTAATTAGTTATGATTTTAAGGTGTGAGGGTGATGGCATAGCCCTTGAATCAGCTTTTATCTAATAAGAAGATGTTTTGGGGTACGTAGCATTGAGATGCTCCTAGATAAATTTCAAGTCAAATATGTTTAAACGTGTGATGTTGCTTTGATTGAACAAAATTCAAGGATGAAGTTTTATAAGAAGGGGAGAATGTAACACCTCTGATTTTGACATGGCCCATATGCGATAGAGGCTAAGTTATTGAAGAGTAAATTTGAACCCGATGTGTATGCTTGTGGAGTATGTACATGAACTATTATGTGTAGGGAGAATGATCTTGAAATTTGTTGTATGTTTGGAGACTTCTTTAATGATATGTGAATGTGTTAAGTGTAGAAAGCATGCCTTATGATACGTAGGCAAAAAACAAAATTTTATGAACATATTTGAGGAATATAAAGGTTTAATGCATAGATTGGAGTTTTGATCTTTTTTAAGTATTTGAGTAATAGATTTGAGTCATATATCAATGGTTTAAGGTTATGGAAGACATTTAAGATGGTTTATACTTTCAAAAGAATAATTTTTACAAATCTAGACATAAGAAGTCTATCCTAATGCATAGAGGGTAGATCTTGTGAAGTAAAAGCAAAGGAAGTCATGCATTCTGATCCAAGATGGACTATAAGCCTTCCATATTTGATCCTAGACAGGGAAAATAGAAGAAATGAATGTCGTCTAATCCAAGATCGACTATAGACCTTTCATAGCTGATATTGTGAAGGAAAATTAAGTAAAAAGCAAACATTTTGGTCCAAGAACAACTATAGACTCCCCATAGTCAATCCTATGAAGGGTAAATGGGCAAATAAGAAAACTTTCTAGTCCAAGATTGACTATAGACCCTCCATAGTTGATCCTAGGCTACCAAATTAGCCTAAAACAGGGTTAAAAGCCTTAAAACCTAAAAATTCCTTCATTTCTCTCATATGCCTTTGTTTTTTCACCTTTTTCTCTCAAATTTTATACCCTTCAAAACCTTCAAACTCGAACTACAAATCTTGGATTTTAAGTGTTAAAGGTAAGGGTTTTCACTCCTAAAAGCTTGATTTTCATGGTTTTTACTTTTTATCTCTACCCATTTGAAACCCTAAGCCACAAATCGATTCTTGGAGCTATTTGAAGTGAATTTGGAGCTAAGAATCATGCAATCCATTTTGATCCCATTGGAGTGCTAGAGGGGGTGCATAGCACTAAAAATTTTAAGGTCTACCTTTTTGAGCTTGTAGAGCTCTTAATCAGCTAAAGGAATGATGGTTTAAAACTTACTAGAATTAAAAGACACAAAGTAAGAAAGGGGAGAAAGAAGTGGAACATGCAAGAAAATTTATAGTGGTTCAATCCTCTTAACCTACATCCACTACCTTGATCTCTCAATCAAGGATTTTTAACCCAATTTCACTATACCAGTGGAATTGACAACTTCCACTGAGCATTTACCAGGTGAGCTTCTAACCCAAGCTCAAATCCCTTACAATGACTTCTAAAGTGCTTCCCACACTCTAAACTCCCAAGAAAAAGAAGAAAAAAAAGTACAACTAGGTAGCATTACAAATCTAGAAAGATTACAATCAAACTCAAAAACTTTTTCAAGAATAAGAATGAAAGACAAGTGTTTTTGGTGAAGGTATTTTTTGGCATTTTGCTCAAACTGGCTGTCTTTGCTATTCAAGATAGATTTTGTTGTTCCAGGCAAATTCTAACTATTAAGAACAACTCTGATGCCTTTCTAGCAGTTATTTTTGTTCTTTAATGTTTAAATTCAGTTGGGCAGATAGAGTTAGCTAACTCCTTATAGGCAGCTCTAATTGATTACAACTTTTTTGCCTTACATTATCTTGTTGCTATGTACACTGTGCTAACAGACTATAGGAGACTCTAATCGATTAAGAGATCTCAGTCTTCAAGGTTCTCTACTAAGCAAACTTCTTTTAACTGGTTAACTCTCCCCTTAACTAATTAGAGCTACACTTCCTTTAACCTTAACCGATTAAACAAGCTTTAATCAGTTAGAAAAACTTTGAATTTTGAATTACTCCAATTTGGCTCCCTTCAATGGTCAAACTTATTTTGAATTTCAATTTTGGCACTAGGAGGTTCTTCAGGTTTTATGCTCTAACTGATTAACCATATGCCTTAACCAATTAACACACCTTTGTTTTTCTTTTTTCGGCACTTTCTTAATCAATTAAGCCTAGTGTTAACTAAGTAAGATTTTTTTGTTTTGCTTCAACCTGACAACTAGTCATGCTTTAACTGATTAAGGCTCCCTGTTAATCAGTTACTAAAGTTTTGTCTTTACTAACCCTTTTCTTCTTTCTCACTCTAATTTATTAACTTATCTATTTTGTGATCTTGCCCTTAAACACTAATTTTATTGAGGGGATTAGCTTTATCTTGCAAACTTAAATAGTTAAGTTAGACATTAATAAATGATGGTTGTTTTGTTATCATCAAAAAGATATGAAGTCAATAATCTAGCCTCTAAGGTATAGATTTAGCTCATTATGAAAGGATTTAAGCATATATGTTGGATTGCTAAGGATTTAGTTAATTTTAGAAAAGCTGGCATTTTTCAAAAGCTAAGATTTAATTAGTTTTTTAATTTTTGATGTGTTTAAGGGAAGCTTGAGCAATTTGGATGCATTTGTGAGCTAAAAAATGATTGGAGGTTAAAGATCGAAGCTTGGCTATGGAGCACTTTCAAACTTGTCATTGTGAGTAGGATTTAATTAAATGCATGTGATGCATCACACATAATAACATGTGCCACCATGGTATTAAGTATTGTGTATGCCTAGATGTTTATACTTAGGTAGAATGATGATATATGTATACACATGTGTGTATAAGTATGCTTGCCTAGAGGTACGTGCATAAGCTAAAGATCAAATATGATTATATACCTAGATGAAGATGCCTAGGCTAATTAGTTATCTGAGATATGAAATTTATGCTGGTATGATTTGTGGTGAGCCACATGGTGGCATTGTGTTGAAATCCCATTGTATGTAGGCCCTAGAGCAAGAGGCCTACCCATGGTGCAATAAGAATTATGAACTAAGAACTGGGCCAAATTATAATGAATGGACTACCCAATAAGGTATACGAGCATGATATGTGTTTGGGTTAATGGCACAACAATTAAGGTGATGTTAAGTAGGTGAGGCTAAAAGGCCATGTTTGTTTATGGACATGATATATGCATGAATGTCCATGTATTTGTGTGTGATTTGAGAATGTGTGTAGGGTTGTTAAGCCATGATCAATTGGATTGAATATAATGAATACTTATGTGAGGTTAAAGGCATAAGGGCTTGTAAATTGATTATGTTCCATCAAATGATGCCTTAGAGATTTGAAAGCACTTAGAATTATATCGAGCTTAAAGATGACTGAAGCTCGTTGAATTTAAAATGTGGTTTGATGTGGAGATATGGAATGTCACAAGCACAATGGCCTAATTTATAGATATGTGTTTCGTCTAAGGGATGAATTTCGGACATTGATTTGATTTGAGGTTGAGTTGAGTCTAACCTTTATGACTATATGTGTGCTTGCAGGGATGGTGGTAAATAGGGACGGTGGTGTTAGTCCTGCCTATAGTGCTTTGATGCCACCCGTTGAGATTTCTTCTAGTGATGTTGTCCATTGGGAGATTGGTCCAGACGATGATTTGATTATCCACTCGTTACTTCGGAAAGTGCATGATTTGATACTCCGTCCATTGCTTTAGCACACGCATGATTTGACTCTTTGCCGATTACTTTCACACATGTGTGATTCAATGTTCTATCAGTGGCTTAGCCTTGAGCGTGATTTGTTCTCTGCAACTAGGCACCATGTGTGATTTAATGATGTCCATGGCAATACCACTCATTTGATTTTGTTTGACTATGATGACATGCATCAGTATGGCATGATCTGACTTGAAATATGAACATGTGCTGACTAACTCTTAATGATATTTGATGAAAAGCTTTAAGATAAGCAAATTATATGTAAATGAGATTTGAGGTTGTGCTAAGCAATTGAGGAGTGCTTATGGGGCTTAGTTTGAATATAACAGCTTTAAGAATAAGCCTTGAATTAATATGATTTGATGTGAGGATATAGAACTTGGGAATTGTGGATATGATATGTTGTTGAGATGCAATCTAGCAAGGCTTAATATGATGAATTGTGCATGTAGCATATTAGGATGATCTTCGCACCTTCAACTTGGAGATGTTTGAATATGAATGTCTTATGGCTAGATAGGCCTAAATATAATTTATATGTGAAATATTATGCTATGATAATATCCTTTTACTGAGTATTAGATGACTCACCCCTCTGTTGTACCATAAGCAGATAAGTGAAGCTACGGGATTATGTGGCTAGTGTTGTCATTTGGATGGACACATATTTGGCATTTAGTTAGTCTTCATCCTAATACGTCATTTTGCTGAGTCTGTATAGGCTTTTCACCTTTGGATTTGGTTTAGTTTGTAAAGTATGCCATGCACGATGTTCCATTTGTATTTGTATAAAGGATGTACGATACGGACTCACTATGACTGGCTATGTTTAGCTTTATGAGAAACATATAAAATATTATATACAAATTACAGGCCGAGGGCCATGTTTATGTATTTGAATTTAATTATTACATGAATATGTGGAATTGGTAATCATTGGAAATGTGAATATGTTTAGAAATTTTGAGGCTTGCTTAAGTCTCATGGGTTTAACTTGCTAGACTCATGCGCCGATCATGAACCCCTTGGTTTGAGTCGTGATAAAAAGACATAACCTTTTCAAGATATACATGATAAATTCAACACTGTTATTTTGGAACTAAATTCGTTTGTTGATGCTTTAGAAGATAAAAGATGGCTTCAAGAAATGGAGGAAAAGATGGAAATGATTAACAAGGATAACTTACATTTTTATGAAGAGACCTACAAATCAAAAAGTTATTGGGGTTAAATGGGTTTTTAGGACAAAACTCAATGTTGATGGCTTTTACACAACCCTAAAGCTCGTATAATAGCTAAGTGGTTTGCTAAGACCTATGAAGTCAACCATCTCGAGACATTTGTGCCAGTAGCACACCTTGATACCATTTAACTACTCTAGCTACTAAAAAAAAGCTAGAATATAAGACAAATGGACATAAAATCAACTATCCTGAATGTCTTGATAACCGGGGACATATTCATAGAGCAACCTAAAGGTTTTATGGTTAAAGGCAACGAAGAGAAAGTTTGTAAATTTTTTAAGGCTTTATATGGGCTTAAACAAGCCCCAAGGGCTCAGTACGAGAGAATCAATGATTATCTATGCAGTAGGGGGTTTAGAAAGAGTCTCAATTAGCTGACTCTGTATGTCATGAAAACAAGAGGTGTTGTCAGCTTGATAGTTTCAATATATTTTGATGATTTGTTAATAAGAGGTCATGACAACACATTGTTGAAAGAATTCAAGCATCAGATGAAAGAAGAGTTTGAAATGACTGATCTTGGTTTGATGACCTTTTCCTTAGGTTTGGAGTTTATTCAAAGACCAAGGTACATTTATATTCACCAAACTAGTACTCAAGAAAGTTGCTTAAACATTCCAAAATGGAGTCTTGCAAGATAGTAGAGACTTTTATGGTAACAGGCATCAATCTACTGAAGGATGATGAAAGTCCAAAAACTGATAGCTCGAGTTATAAAAATGTGGTTGGATGTTTATTGTACTTGGCTACAACAAGACTAGAAATTATGTATGACGCAAGTGTTCTGTCGAGGTTCATGTAAATGCCATGTGAGTTTCATCTAATTACTACCAAACGGATACTTAGATATATCAAAAGTACCATTGGATATGGACTTATGTTCTACAAAAAGAAAAACAATGAGCTACATGAATTTTGTAACAGTGATTGAATTGGCAATTTGGAGGACTCTCAAAGTACAAAAGGTTTTTCTATCTCTCTTGAAAGTGGCATATTCACATGGTGTTGCAAGAAACAAGATGTGGTTGCACAATCATCTAAAGCTGAGCACATAGCTGCTACCATGGCTACTAGTCATGCCATATAGCTGAGGAAGACGCTCAGTGATCTTGGGTTTGAGCAAGACAAAGGGACTAAACTCTAGATTGATAATCAATCGGCAATTGCAATAGCTAAAAACCTCGTTCATGATGGCCAAATGAAACATATAAGGGTAAAGTATCATGCTATAAGAGATGTCCTTAAGGAAGGTGATATTTCAGTTGAATACTGCTCTTCAAAGGACCAATTGGTAGATATTTTCACTAAGAGTCTAAGCAAAGATCAATTTATGATGCTGAGAAAGAAACTGTGAGTGATTAACCTCAATCTCAAAGAGGTATGCTGAAGTTGAGGTCAAGCTGTTGTGGTTATAGAGTTGGTGGCAGATCTACCTTCATAATCAAGTCGAGGTTGAAGACAAGCTGAGCACATGAAGGACACGTGAAGTTTAACTACAGCTGACTAATTCTTTTACAATTTGCTGTAAAACAAATTTGCTGTGAACTTGGTAATGAGTTGTCAACAGATATTACACTGTTCCTTCTCAATAATATAAGCAGAGACACTAAAAAAAAACTTAAAGTAGGAAGATAAGGACTGATTTTGAGAGTAGACAATTACAGAAGTCCCTTTCTAACACGCCATTATCATTAGGTAGAGAGCCAGTGTTGAGTGAAAAGGACCACCACCAAAAATCCATGTGGGAGTCGAACACATCCCTAACATTCCAACACAAAATTCTAAATAATTCAAGGCTAGCACCTTTCTAACTCTTCCACATTGTCTTTTACTATTTTCTAGAAATCAAACGAGAGTTAATTCCCATGTTATTTAAAAACCCCTTTGTTTGTTTATGTGAAGAGTGAAAACAGGCTTGATCTCCCGATCCTAACAATGTCAGTTAAAAGATTTTATCCAACTTAAGTGACACTTTTTTCTTCTATTAAATGCTAACTTGTAGTACATGTCTAACCCTCTTCCTAGTAACATTAGGTGAAGATTAAACCTTTTCCTATACGAAGACCAGTCACCAAAACCATTTGATGTGCGGCCAATACACAGAAAGTTAGGAACACAGTTTCGTCCCATTCAATGACTAGTTTCTTTTCTTTGCTTCATGTTCGTTAGGTGATGGCCATTTTTTAATGGTTTTTTAATTAATTTTTTCTCACGAAAAAGATTGAATTGCGTTTGCCATTGGGCTATTGGCGGTGTACGAATATTTCGAACAAATTTGTCTTACCCCTCAATGAAAAAGAATACCACAACTCTAGTTTACACACCATACTTTGGGTTAAATCAATTATCCCCAAAAAAATAATTGAGTTAAAACAAATGAAAAACATTGAATTCTGATAAATGACGTATTGACATACAACAAATAAGACGGCTTCAACCCATCCTTTTCTTGCTTCTTATCTATTCTATGTCAACCATAACTTCATTTAGGCCACCCATTTTAGAACGGCACACTACCTTAATTGATGACTATATTGATTTCTACACTTGATTTGGATGGTCAAGTTTTTTTTTTTTTATAATTGAAAGATAGGAATTTGAATTTTATTTTTTAAGTTGGAGAATAATATACTAATTAATCAGTGAAATATTCAAATACATTTAAATGGTCAAGTTTAATTAATATAACTTTAAAATAATTTGATGGATGAAATAATTTTCAAAAATAAAACCAAAAATTAAAAAAAAATACATCCGAGATTGAAGATGTACATAGACCCATTTATAAAAAAAAAATATTGATATATTAAGGTTGAAAATATTCCCTGTCCTTAAGAAAAATAAATTTTAAAGATCCAATAATGAAAAAGAAATGAGAGGAAGAGTAAAAGACAAGTAAGCAATATTTGAGAAAGAAAAGAGACAAGTCATTTCTAAATGAAACCGACAGCACAACCGCCACTAATTGCTCAATTAGCAGCTATTAAAAAATAATTATTATTAATCACACAATTTTTTAGAAAATTAAAATCTCTACAACTTGTTCACATATATTAATTGCAAATTTTGCTATCTGTCTCTCTTATCATTTTTTATTCCTCCATTTATTCTATAGCAAAATGTACAATTTCCTCCCCTTATAAAAAAATACTAACGGCGTCAAATTACAAAAAAAAAAGCGAGAAAGAGAAAGAAATTAAGATAAAAGATAAACAAACGATATACTTAACGGCGTTAGTTTCTTCTGCTTCTTCTTCCTCTTCCGCTTCCTCGGTCTTCACACACTAACGCTGCATCTGGTCACGAACTGAAACTTGATAGCGTTTTCTCCGACAATAACCCCGCTAGTTTTGCTCCCAAAAGTAACATACGCCGGACATCTAACGTAAAGATGATATCTCCCTGAAATGAAAGTTCCAACTTTCCATCTCACCCGTCCATCAATCTTGATAGTCAGGAAAACAGACCCAGCAGCCTGGTCGGAATTCAAAGCCAAGAAAAGGTCGGGAGCAATAGGGACCATGTTTCCGTAGACGAAAGGCGACCAGACATTGACCTCGTTGTGACCTTGGTAAGTTGGAGGGATTGCTGTTCGGAGGGTGATTTGTTGGTTCCTGTAAGAGGCATAGATGTCGAGCCTGTCGTAGTAAATCCCTATTTTGTCATTCGGGTTTCGAGAAGATACGGTGACTTGGAAATTGGAAGTGAGGAAATTCGGGGTCGAGGCGTTGAAAGCGAAGACGGTGATGTCCTGGAGGATGAACTTGGGCTTGCTGGGGCGAAGGATAGCCCAAATGAGAAGGATTGTGATGAGCACAATCAGGTTGAAGATGAGAATGCAGGCGATAATCCTCCGGAAGAGTTTCCGGCGGCTTTTGCCATGGTTGCCACAATCCTTGGCCGACATGGCAGGTAGAAGAGCGAGTGAAAAATGAAGTTCGCGAAAGAGTTAGGGGAAAAAAAGGATTGGGTGGTTTGATTTTAATGCGTGAAAATGGGATTTTAGGAAGGAAAGAGGAAAAAGAGAATAGTCTCTTTACTTTGGTTGTTGTAATGAAATGAACGGGTGTTGGGTGCTTGTCTTTATATAAAAGGTAATGGCTGATTCTGATTAGTAATACGAGTATCATTTGTTTCTGGTTTTTGTGCGTAGTGGAAGAGAAATGATTGTATCTATACTGTAGCACTATTGTAGTGTACTTAAGCAAGTGCTACCAAGAAGTGTTAATTTCTTCTTATAAAGAAACAACGGGGTAAATTTAAGATATCTGCTCCAACAATATTTTTATTTCTTTTTATCAATTTGTTTCATGATAAAGTAATAACTAATCTCAAATATTTAGAATAATTACACTGAAATTTTGCCAGGAAAAGTAGTTAACGGCACGAGCAATGTGAAGTCGATTTCGTTAAACGTGGCATAGGAAAAATATAATTATAAAGACGTGTGGATGGTGATATAAACCTTGTATGTGCAAAACCATGTTATTTTACTTGAACAACCTTGCCAAACTACTAAGCAAGAGGCCAATTACATTTACCTACTTTTGTGTGATGGAGAAAAGTGATTGAATTGATTTTCATTAGATGGGCAATTTCGTGATACTATGGCCTTTCCAAAAAAAAAAAGATACATCTCATATGATTGGTCTCCATACTTTGTCTTATCCTTGATAGTATTTCACTTTCTATTTTCTTTGCCATTTCAATTTGCCAGGCGCATTTTTCATGCTTATAACTAAATTTTCTTACTCTCTTTTTTTTTTTATTTTCATTAATGTTGAAATATCAAGCCAATTAAAGAGCAATTAGCTAAATATATTTATGTATAACAATTTACTCAAATGAATAATCAAATATTTTGGGTCTGATGAAAAGGAAAAAGTTGCTGCAATGACTTAGTAATAAATTCTACGAAGACTTGATAACCCTTGGTTGTGTAGCGCCAAGTCAAGAAAGGAGAGCTCACCTTTCGTTAATCAAACTTAGAAAGCCAAAAAGGCAAGAGAAAAGATTAAACAAAACCAATAATAAAGAAAAGTTTATGTCACTCGGGATTTCCATATGTTGAGAAAAGATTAATGCCTTTAATGCATTATTGAGCTCGCCTTTATATCAACAATCATTAATCAAACGAGTTACAGGTAAAATAATAGCAGGTGCTTTGATCACCGTTGGATGTGATAAATTTGGACTGGGTAGGGAAAATCCGAGCGACACGTTTCCATTGGATTCCTGGACCCACTAATCATGACAGGGAAGCTTCCAGCTGGTCTACCGACTTTATCTCGGGGGGTTCCAGAATATACCCTCTCTCTCTCTCTCCCTACCACCCAAAGGCTGAAAGCCTAACGTGATGGGAAGGGGAAAGGAATCAAAGCTCCATGGAGAGAGAAACATCAGTCAGTTGATACTTTGATCGTCCAACAACTCATGTATAATATAAATGTTCATGATATTAGTATTTATTATTTTCAATAGTATTTGTTTCTCGTTGAGCAATCAACATATTGGACAAAATAAACTACTCTTCATTGTATAGGTCATTAATTAAGGCTACCACAAAGGAGAAAAATTCCGACTTGGGTCTCGAAAGTTCTCACACTTTGTCTTCCTCTCTCTCTCTCTCTCTCTCTAAACTAAAGGTTTAAAAGTGCATTACCTTTAAGACAATCGAAATTTTCTTTCAATATTCATTCAGTTTTTCGGTGGCCATTGCTCGGTTGCTGGGGGAAGGCTAATACCACAATAGAGTTTGAAGATGGGGCATCACTTTTTCTTTATGTAGCTACTAAGTCGGCTTGTGTGACCAAAACAATCCACTCTCTATTCGTTTCTCTGACAACTTTTTCAATACAAGTTTTTAGTTTAATTACCCAAAAAATGTATACAAATAAGTTAGATGGCGCCTACTATGGTTCTGGGGCTACCTATTTCCATGTCAATTTTAGATTAATGATCAATAGCAATTAGATGTGAAAACAAGAAGAAAAGCATCCTATGTATAAATTACTCCTACGCCAAACTTTATCTTCTGGCTAAAGAATTCATGAATCGATCAGTGAAGTAATACTAGTAATAATTTAGAATTGACTTGAGTATGTTTGATCTGCATGGAATAAACAAACTTAGGTCTAACTACTAACCCGCAATTCTACCATTCCCTGACAGAACCTACACCAATTAGCTTTAGCAGCTATTCATGATGATGAGCTTTGGTCTTTAACTAGATATTACTAGCTCTAACACTCGAGCTACAGGTTGCGTAAAAGTTTTTGCTTCATGGAAAGGGAAAGGAAAAACGAATTGAGTTCATGGGTGACACCACCACCAAATCTGAAAAATCAAAAGCACCTAACATTTGTTTTAGTTTTAGGTGTCAGAGAATACAACAAAATTTTCCCAGATCTTGATATCCTTATTAGCTCTTTCTCAAGCTAAATTATTGTTTGTTTCTTGACATTTCACCAACCAAGCATGCTAATTTTTATGTAATATCACAAATGACAGTGTAGTGCAATTATTAAATTACAATTCCAACTGGACAAGCTTATCCCTCCAAATGTAGGGTAGTCGGCCAGCCAATTAAGAGTAGCTATCTCTCTTTGAACGAAAGTCAACAAAATTAATGTTGCTTGGAAATTTCACAATGGCCCCCCCTGAAAAGAGGACCTAATTTTTCTCTCTTTCATTTTTACGAAACCCATTGTCTCTTTCCATGGAAAATTTGTGTTCATAGTGAAGAAGGTGTGAAACCAAAATAAACCCCCACTAAAATTAAGATAAAAAAATACATTTAAATATTTAATTTATTAATTAATATGTGATTTATTTATTTAAAAGAATATAAATTTAAATTTTAAAAAAAAATTAAAAATCAAAGAAAAGACCTCCCCTTAGATCAAGAAATAAAAGGCATGGAAACCCACTTCCTACAGAGCACGTTAGGATTACAATTGTTGAAAATGTAACCAGGGCCCAACCAACACCAGAAAACTAGGCAAGTGCTTTCCCAGGCGGAATTTTCAATGCATGAAATCATGATATCTTAACTACCTTCAATATCCAACCTATAAAACATTATTTTACCCATATGTTTCTGATTTTGTTTCCCATGGCATTTTATTCCCATCTGACAATGTATGACATTTGCATGTGGCACAAAAGGCATCTAAAATATCTTTCAAGTTTTCTTGATGAAAGGTTTGAAAGGGTTGTTAATTAAATAGCGAAAGCTCTAAAAAAAATTAAGTAAAAGAATGTTTAGAATCAAATGAGAAAAATATAGAATTTATATTTAATTAAATTTTAAAGGAACCAAGTTGGTACGTTTTGGTCTGTCTAATTAATCATATTATTTAAGAAGGTTATTAGACCTTATTCACATATAATACTATTGGTCTAGTTTTAGCCTGATTCTAATGATTAAAACTATCATTTTAAACTATATAGCACGCCTTTTAAGCTCTATTATAATAATTTTTGTCTAAATAGACACGATTTCATGATTAACAGAAAACTTGAAGATCTATAGAAGCTTGGCATTGAGCTGGGCTTTCTTTGATAAGTAATAGAATTGAAGGGATTCTTATCAAGAACATATATCAATCGATTGCAATTGTATTTGATTCAAGTGGACTCGAGAATGAGCTTTAAAAGATTTGAAATCTTAGAGTTTGTTTGGTTTAATTTTTTTTAGTTTAAAAATTATTATGTAACTTTTATGAAAATAATAATTTTTAAAATTAAGTTAAAGCCATTTTGTAATTAATTTGAAAAAATAAATTATATAAATTCTATTTTTTGTTAAAATTACCATAAATGATATTTATATCATCTTTAATAACTTAATAAATCAAAATGGAATAAGTTTGTTTTAAGCTTATATATGATTTCAGATGTTAAAATTAAAAAAATCAATGTAAAAACGAAACAATTCTCAAACTTTGTATAGTAGTAATAATATTATATTTTTGTTGATTTAGCAAGCAATCGGACTATATACTTCAATTCTCAAAAGAGATGAAAAAAGAGAAAATGATGTATTTGACATTAAAATCTTTTATGGTAAATAAGAGAGAAAACATTTAAATAATACCTGAATGCAACTTTAAATTTTAAATTTTTTTTCTTAATCTTTGTAAGAACAAAAAATCTCAAATTTTGTTATTCTATTGTTGAGTTTTTTTGTTTTTTTTTTCCTAATAGTCTTTGTACAGATAGCATAAAGAAGAATGAGATTGTGATTTGTGTTGGAAAAGGAGGAAAAAAGAGAAAATGGAAATCAATTGAGAGAGAAGTGTACTTTTTGAAAAGTTGGTATATTTTTAAAAGGAAAAAAAGAGAAAGCTCATATTTGAAGTCTTTTTTAAGCTACTTTTTTAAAAACTTTTGTTCTTTAAAAAAAGATTTCTTTTTTTTTAAGAGTTTATGAAAATCTTATTTGAGATTTTTTTTGTTTTAAAAGGTCGATAAATTGAAAAGAAAAATTAAGTCAAACAGACATTTAAATTGATAAAGTGCAAGATTGAAATTAGTTTTAAAATATAGAAAAAAAATGGAAGAACAAGAATGAGCATAAAAGTCCAGAGGAATAGAAAATTGAGTGGTAGAAGCCAAGGATATCCTCTAGTACATGTTGCGGGTTCAACGTGCCTTGGTCTATAGCGCTAGTGGACCCCAAAAGTCAGCTTTTGGGCACTAAGATTTAAGCTGATTCCCATCCCTTACGTTGTTGTTTGTTCAAAGTCCCTACCACAAATCTTCTTTGAATCCATAAAATTAAAAGTCCTAATTCTCCTTTGATTTCTGTATATTCTTCGTTTTCTTTTTCATCTCTCTTTCCCACTGCCACTTTCATATGGTCACTTCAGAGCGTGCAGCACACGTCCTATTAGACCCTTTTTGAAGAAAATTGCTTTGCCCCCTCTAGCAATTCATGGCTCTGAAAGAGACAAAATTGAAAAAGTGAGAAAGGAGCTCTTGATTGATAGTTAGGGAATTCTCGTGGCAGAAAACTCCAAACTAGAAAAGTAAGAAAAAGATGGAAAATGGAAAGGAAAGGATTAATTTTGCGGCAATCAAGTCATAAAATATATTAAATAAAATTTTTTTCCCTAACTCTAAATTGAAGTGATTAAGCACTAATTGCATGACTTTGAGTGTAAAATCAGTGAGACAAGTAGTGGTAAATTGTGGTCCACAATCATTCGGATGTTCCCATCAATATGATCAAAAGAAAGACCAATTCAAGGCAAGGGTATGGCTCAAGGGGCTAGTTATCAAAGATATGGATGGACATGAAGCAATCCAAGTATGCTGATAATTACATGTATATATAACAAAGTAGCTCTTTATTTTTTTTTCTTTATTTTCAATGTTAGCAATGCAACTTTTGTAAAGTCTTTATCTCCCTGAATCCTGATAAAAGCCCAGCATTTAACTCTTGTCTCTCACCACGGTTGCTTACCAAAAGAAAAGAAAAAACGAAATTTTCTATGCTGTAAATGCTAATGTTTCAAAAGTTGCAATGTGCATATCATGGGTAAAATTAAGATGGCTACACAGGGTTTTCCAATTATGATAACCTTCCAAAACGCGTATTTCTATGTGGATGCATTGAAACAGTCGGCTTCTGTGCCGGTGCAAGTACAAGAAAAGAATTCACCACTCTTTTTTCTCTTTAATTTTTTGCTGCATGTGGTAGATAATGTCAAGGTCAAGCCATCCGAATATGCAAAGTTTCACATGGGGTCACATTGCAGGAAGCTTCTCCTTTGTTGACACGGAGCCTACTTACTTGTCTTTTGTACTGAAAATTTATTAAATTAAAGAGAAAAAGAGTTCCAAAATCATGAAGGAATTTGTTGAGATATAAATGAAACAAGTAAATACATTTATGGGCAGCTTTTTGTTGTCAAATGAAACGATAGAAGATGCCTTGGCACAATAAGGATCTCTGGACTCTATGAAATTCATTCAGTACTTGCTTTTTCTCGTCAGTCAGAAGGAGTGACGGATTCAGAATCTCACATAAAAATGACTAAAAGATAGTTATATAAAATTTTAAATTTATATATCTTAAATTTTATACATATAATAATAAAAAATTAAAAATTAAGGGATGAAGACCATTATTTCTGCTACCGCCTTGACTCCGCTACTGGCCACGAGCATGCATACAACAGTAATTAACACCACAACCTTCAGTCCACGAAACGGACAGGAAGTTGGGGAAATTTGTTAATAAGAAATAGCCCATCAAATAAAAAACAAAGTAGATTTTGAGATGAAAAAGAAAAGGAAAACATGTCTCTAAAGCTTGGTTTAATGAATGAAGAAAGATTCATTTCCAAAACAGAATTGGCAGGGATGGCCTCCTGATAGAAAAGAAATTACAACCACTCTTACAGAAGTAGACAATGAATAAAAAGAAGCCAGGAAGAAGAAAAATCAACCCCCCTACTCAACTCTGGGTAATGCACCATTTGACATAGACCAGATTTATCTTAATCAGATCCCTAACCTTAACTTAAATATATTATTCAATACATAACAGAGATGGTATACAATTAAGAGAGAGAGAGAGATTGTCTCATGTTTTTGTTGATTTGGAATTTGGGATCCATGATTTAAACCCATCATTTGGCACCTCATCTCTTTCTCATATCCCTTGAGTGCCCGTTCCCATCTTAGCAGGGTTCAAAGCGAGTCATACAGTGGTCCCTCTTATCGCAATCAAGGAATCTTATCATTTTCATATATGTCACGTTATTCAAACTTCATGGTGTGATTAGGGATATTGATATCCATATAGCATGGGTTGCTATAAACGTTAAAAGGCCAGACCAGTTAGGCCTTGTCACCTTCCTTCCACTTGCATCACTATGACACAAATTAGTGGATCAAACGTGTCTATTTTAAAACCTTATCCCTCCTACCCAAAATGCACCAATTCTAGATTTTGGTTCATAAAGTTTTGGTGATTTTCAACATGGAAACCAGTTTTTTCATGTACAAGGATAGGAAATCATCGATGGAAATTACAGGACAAGTGAAAACCAGTTAAGAAAAGACGACACTGGATTGTAATTGAGTTCTATGATCCTAAATTTGTTTACTAAGGCAGCTGAAATAGAAACATAGGCAAAATTTACATGTCACAACAATCTAGATCAAACCTTGAATTCCCTATATGCAACTGAAATTCAACAAAATTATGCTGCCGACGATTAGTGAAATGAATTGATATGGTTGCTATGCAGAGTCTTCATTGAACTGTATGTGGAGTATATGGCCATTCTACATCATCAATCATGATAAGCAATTAGACTTTAGACAAGAAAGGGGGACCGGGGAAATGCAAAAGGGCATTTGCCTTTCAAAAGAAGAGCAAAATTGGCTTAATCGACAGGCTGCATTGCTATGTCTATTTGCGATGGTTATACTCAAGATTCATACTAGTTCTCTTTCACTGGCTTCCTCTGTTTTAGAATACTCGCATCTTGTCAATTCAACGGTACAAGAAATTCAGTTAATTTCGTTTATTGAAAACCAAGGGATAATCAGATTAACAATGATAGGGAACATTAATTTAGCAGAATCCAATTTTTGGGTCTCTTAATCCTTCCAAAAACATCATGTATCTTATGTTATGTTTGAGAATGACTACTATAATTCAGGGAAAGCACCGCAATATTGAAGTATTAACATATAAAAGATCCAGTCAATGATTTTTCACCTTCATACCTACATGCATCGAAAACCATATGTCAGTTCTTTTCACCATACGAAAGGACAGCAGAGCAAGTTGTCTAAAGCAAGATATACTAATTTCTTCGAACTAATAACTTCCAAAAACGGTGATGCAAGAATCATTATGACGCTTTCACCTAAAAAGTCAGGCCAAACGCAGAAGTTGACGTCCCAACTAATGGTTACTCCAAAGCAATGAAATGCGAGGGAGTAGGTATATTGACTATCTTCTAACAAGACCCTAACATCTTAAGGCCATTTCTTCGAAGATTGATGCAAGACAGATACATTAAGTCGAACATTTCTCTTGAAACAATGCCAACTTTGCATGTTCTATACTGTCCGAATCAAGAAAAGTCTATGATTACCAAATTTATAGTCCTTTTGAAACAGAGCAGCAAAATCTAGAAAATTAAATTGATTTTCCAAATTATAAAGTATCATATCTTACTGATCTAGCACAATAATTTGCTATGAATCAACTATGTTATCAATATTTAAATATAAACAGGACTCTCAACTCTAGGTCGCAATTTTTTTTATTAAAAAAAAAAGAAAACAGGACTCTCAAGTCTCAACCATTGACAACAGCAACCCAACCTGACAATGAAATCCATTGACCATGAATCTTATCATTATCTAACTTTAGCATTTGCAAGACTTGAAAATAGCATTTTATAGGTGGAAACATTGTCCATGACTCGTCCCAAAACATAGATTGGGCTTTTCTTACCATCCTTAAAGAATGGGCTTTGATTCTTCACCCACGAATTAGTTAACAGTTTCTATGGGTCCTGTTGGATTTTTAAGTAGAGAATTTTATCTAGTTTATGATAAATTTTATGTATAATTAATTATATTTAATTCAAAATATAAAAATGTACATGATTTGATAGCGAATGTAATATTAGACATATTGACTATTGAGAGTAAGTGCTTTAGGATTTTCCTATTCTTTAATATACAACTCTCTAGTGGATGATATTGTTAATGTTTTCTAAATGGGAGAGGAGACCTAGCTTATTCTTTTATAATAAATCCTTAATATTACTCATAATAGGATTTAGAGCAATCTACACAAGCTTAAACTACTAAGTCCACAAATAATATTAAAGTTTAGTTCTCCATTTTATTAGATCGTATTATGGATTATAATATAATTTATTATCAAAATTGAACTAACCTAATTTAATTTTGATAAAAGGAAAAAATAATTAAACAATATAAGTTCAAACTTTAATTATTCGGAAAAATCTAACAATATCTCACTTGAATTATATTATTTAAATTCAAATTTTAAAACCAAACTTTACTTAAAAATGACTCAAAAGGTAACACAACTAAAAACTTTATAAGGTTAATTTAAAATAAATTGGTTTTCAGGCTACTCCAAATATTGTTTTGCACAATAAAATTTGTGATATTGAAAAACATCAGTAACTACCTTTATAAAGATATAATATAAAAAGCCTTAAACTCTTAGCCCTTGCCACCCCCACCCCTTGGCTGTGCCCTCCCTCCTTTTGCGCCCGTGCATTGCGCCCCCGCTGTGACGTGCCTTCCCTTGCTGGCCCCTTGCACTGGCCGTCGTTAAGATAAATAACTTTAGTGCACAAAAGCTCAAAAATATGTGGCATGCATGAATAATTTGAATTAAACAATTGCAGTATCAACTATTGGCTTTTTTTCTTAGGCCAAAAACTATTGGTCTCTATATGCATTGTGAATTATTTTAGAAAATATTTTCTTGGCGGAATACTAAAGTTAAAACAAGTGGCACCATTTTTTTATGAGTTGTCAATTTAAATATAAAAAAATATTATACTTTTTTTATTTCTTTTTAAACAAGTTTGGAACTTAATTTTTTGAATAAATAATATATGTATCTATCATTAACTTTAATATATATATATATATGTATGTATCTATCATTAAGAGCATGGGTGGACTGACCTTAAGGAGAGTGGTGTCACATGACATCACTCATTTAGTAAAAATTTTTACTTATACAACTTTTATAGAGTTTTATTAAGTTTTATATAGTTAATAATACTAATAAACCTATTAATTTTTTTATAATTTTGTAAAGAATGGGGTCAAAGATTCCAAGTCAAAGTAAATTTATTAAAAAGTAATTTATATATTAATATTTAAATATTACATGAAAAGATAACAAAATTACCTTTTATAATTTAAGATTTTATTAAAAAAATCAAAACCTAAACTACCCTCTCTATCCTACTCTTAGGACCTATAATGACGCTTCCTTTTCTTAGTTATTGGTTATGTTCTTCACTCCCTCTGTTTAAAAATTCAAGTTTTATATCAAATGAGTGACGACTAAATGAATGATTGTTTGGTGACATATATTGAAAAACATATATTTGATAATGTTTTTACTAGTATTATCATATGCCATTTTCAAAATACAAAAAATTGTCATGAATAATTATATTTATTTTAAATATTTTTACTTGTATTAAATGAATGTACTAAATTTATATTTTCTTTAATTTAATGTTAAAACTTCTAGTTTATGAATTTTAACATATTTATATTTTTTAATTATTATTATTATTTTAGTTATAACACCACTCAGAAAATTTCTAGACCCATCCCTGATTGAGAGTGTTTGAAACTGTTTCAAACTTGAGTTTCAAATAAATTTTTTGTTCAATGCTTGAATTTGATTATAGAGTTTCTCAAATTTTATTTGTTTAGGAATTAGACTTATGTAAGAACTGACATAGTGAAAATTATTCTTGCATAATTGTGTATCACGTGCAAGTAAGATCCAAAAGAAGACCACTTTTGGTTAGCAAGTTAGGTTGCAAATGACATGCTTGGTTGATTGTTGGGCATAGCATAAATATCTCTTAACATTAAAATTTGTTAAGTCTTATCAATTTCTAAATAATTTTTTTATTTTTTTATTTTGGAGTTTTAAAATTATTATTCCAAAGTCAAACATTTGGTAGCTCGAATTGAAGTAAGTATACTTTATTTGATCTATGTTTTATGATTGTTATGGATGAGTTTACCTATCTTTGACACTATGTTGAATTGTTTCTGATTATGGTTGTTCTTTTATTATCATGTTCTTTAAAATACAAATGTACTAGGTGCATTGAATATATGTTATGCGGTGAATTAATGTAAATACTAATAATAGAACATGTAAATTAATAATATTATTGAATTTGATTATAATTAAAATGAAAAAGAGTATGAAATTGGATGCATTTGATATTATTATATGACGATGAATACACAATTAAAAGCAGCATTTGAAAGTTCTAATTAAGTTATTGTTAATCACAATCATTTCCAATTAAAAAGAGTTAAGTTATAACATAATCTTAATGTTACAAAATGTATAAAGAAGAACATGCTAGTGGCCAAGCAACTGCTATGATAAATGTATACTTTTAATGTATGACCTCTTAATAGTCTAGTATTCATAGTCTTAATCAGAGTCACTGAATTTGTATTTCATGATTTTCCACCAACTGTAAATTATTTTTTGTTGCAATAATCAAATTAATGATAACTCAATTAGAGTTACAGAATAGAAAGTGATCAATCTTGGATGTACTATCAGCTAGATCAAAATGGATATGGTCCTAAATGGAGATGAAGGATTTATTGATTTAAAATTTAATCAACATAAACTTATAAATGAGAATAAGATTAGATGTCTTTACTCGCGAAGTAAAAACATTAAGTTTCTCGAGTGTTGCTAAGGCGTGACACAATCTATTTTTACCAGACTTTTACAGATGCTTACACAAGATGGAATGCGCATGGGTAATATAAAGTTGGACAATCATCAAGAAGTAGAAATGAGGTTGAACCAATGTACAAAGGGAAATACAAAATCCATAGGCTAGAATAGTTAGGGATGTTGCAAGTCTAGATTTTAATTTAATGCGAGTCATGATAATGAGTTAAGGTTTAAGGAAGAAGATCCAAATCCTAATGCAACTACCTTTTACTCTTTGTTGATGATGTGAATGAACCATTATGGTCAGGTTGCTCAAAACACATAAAGCTTTCAGTTATGTCATAACTTTTAAATGTTAAGTCATATTTTGTCGACTCATAGAGGGAGTAAAAAATATACTACCAACAGACAAAACCTTATCGTAACACTTCTATAAAATGAAGAAAAAGATGGCAAAAATTGATCTTAGTTATGTTAGAATACATTCTTGTAATTCGGGATCCTATCATTGCCAAGGAAAGGCTTTGGTTTAAGCAGGTAATGGAGTTATACAAGGACAACGTGGTTGTGAACCAAACTGGATTCATTGGTGGAATTTCTAGGGACCATATTTATTTTTGGTTAATTTGGTTGTAAAACCTAACGAAGCCAAATTGTGATTGAAAAGTTCCATCACCAACCCAACAAACAAAATTGAATTCCAATCATTACTTTGCTTTAGTGGTTGTTTCAAAAAAAGAAAAACATATATTCCTGTAAAAATAATTGCATATTGTTTTATGAACAAGCTACTGAGTTGACATATTATTTGGTTTGATCATCCTAAATATAAAATGAATAAATCAAGTGAGAAAGGTTAAAAAAAACATCCATACAAGATTTGTGTTACTTGATTCTTATGCCTAGACTTCAAAGGTTTTATATGTCATAAAAAATCGTTAAACATATGACATGGCATGTGCATAGTAAAAGTCATGATGTAGTGCTTATACAACCTATTTATGGCAAGGCTCAGCAACACTTCAATCACACTCATCAGTTTTTTGCACTAGAAGACCAAAACTTAAGACTCGCGCTATGTGAAGATGGTTTTAGTACAATTGGACTGATTGCAAAACTGTATTCCATTTGACGAGTAATGCTTACTAGGTACAATTTACCCATGTAGATGTTTATGAATAGCCATACATTATCCTTAATATGGTTAATATGAAAGAAAAGGCCTAGGGTAAAACATAGTTGTTTTCTTAAGGCCATTGATAAATGAGTTGAAATTATTGTGGAACAATGGTGTTGTTACTTAGAATGATCATAGAAAATTAAATTTTTGATTGAGAATGGCATTATTATGGACAATTAATAATCTTTCAAATTTTCATGTTCATATTACATGTAACATATTAAGTCTTTTATATTGAAACATGGCAAGAAGCCTTGTTTTTTCTTTTATAGTCATTGTTAGTTTTTGTCACTTAATCATCCTTTTACAATGGAAAAAGATATATTTGAAAAAAAAGTTGAGCGTGACTTCTCAATTTCTCGATTATCAGGTGAAAACATTTTGACATGGCTTATTTACTTTTCTCATATCACATATGGGACAAAATGTTCTAAATAAAAGATTCTGGATTTCTATCAAACTCATAATTAATAATGACTTATGATGATCATAGAAAATTAAATTTTCGATTAAAAGTGACATTGTTATAGACAAATAATTTTTCAATTTTCATGTTCATATTACATGGAACATGTTAAGTCTTTCATATTAGAGCATCGCAAGTAGCCTTGTTTTTTTTTTTTGTTTTATCATCATCATCAATTCTTACCACTTAATCATCCATTTTCAATGTTAAAAGATAAATTTTGAAAAAGAGTTGGGCCTAACTCTCCAATTTCTCAATTGTTAAGTGAAAACATTTTGACACAACTTAATTCCCTTCCTCATATCACATCTGAGACAAAATGTTCTGAATAGAAGATTTTAGGTTTTTATCATAGTCATAATTGGATGAAGAAAAGCATATTTTAAGAGTTACCTTATTGGCGTATTACTCTTATTTGTCACAATTTGGTTTTTTTTTTTGAAAATCTTTTCTTTATTCTTCCAATGCTAGAATGCCATACCAAGTCCTTTAACTTAAAAGACTTTTATTGGTGTAAGAAGTCTGGCTTGGGTAAAATGCTTGTAGCCTTACAAAAGCTTAGCACTGCACAATAATATATTGGTAGCATGACAGATTTCTCAAAGCCTATACATAATATTAACTAACACTCGTAACCTATCAATCCCAAAAGGTTACCCATCAAAATTCCAAGCCATGAATCATTACATTTATATAATCAAAACCCAAAATCATATAAACAATTCAAACAACCCTCTAGTACTATAAATAAAGGGACAACCTACCTCTAATCCTAACCTGCAACTTTTTTTTCATAAAAACAACAATTCACAAATAAGACTCATTATCTATTCCTTAAATCAATATAGTACTTTTCTTCTTTTTTTCCTTTAACATATACTATGCCGCTACCTCTATAGCAATATTCGTCAGTAGCTCATCTTCTTTTCCTTCACAGGCGAAGCCAACTTGTTTGCCCACTGCCCATGAGATTTCTACCTCATTTCTATTCTCAAAGTCCCCATCTGTAGGGGATTCATTCACAATCACTTCATTCCTTTTCTTGTTCCTCCCTCTTTTACTTTTGCTCCATCTACTCTTACATTTATCCAACTTTGTACCCCTAATGCTCATAAATTTCATTTCCACCTCTTTTTACATTCTCCATTTTCTTTAATTCTCACTTTTAAAACATATCAATTTATTCATTCAATCAAATAAATATGATTATATGCTATTCCAATTTTAGTTTACACTAAACTCCCTTTTCGAAGTTTGCTTAGTTTCCTAGATTAATTTAATTGGGGGCTAATCAATTAAAAAACATTAAGAACAAATTGGAATAAGCAATTTTATCCCATTTAAAATAAGCTAGATAAAAATTTTAACTACATGTGAGTTCAATTGCAATATTAAAAAATTAATTTAACTACTCATAGTTACAAATGCAAGTAAAAACATATGAAGTTTAGCCATCAAGAGTAACAAGAATAATAAAAGCTAAAGAAGAAGAAAATAAATTAAGTTTTGTAGCCTTGATCTTCAATCTTTAACGTTAACTTCTAGCTTGTTGATCTCTCTTTGGATTTCTTCATAATATTTATGGCAAACTTTCCTTTAAGCTAACTATTTATAATCTATCTTAACCTAATTTTATCTAAGCTCGACTATTTTAGCCTAAAAACTCTTAATATGGGCTTAGAATAGGTGTAGAGCCCAGAAAGGACTTAGTTAACTTATAGCCTGCTCTTTTTCACCTTGCTTCTTCAAGGTTTCCAGCTTGACGTTGCGGCACACACCATCTAAGCTACGATGCTCTATTGTTCTAATGTCTTCTTCTTGTTGACTACTACACTCTATCAACTTTCAACATGATTTTCTCTATCTTTGATATAGAAATGGGCAAAGTGATCTTCATTAAAGTTGTAGCTATATCTCATAGATTTCCAATGGTTTAAGAATTGTATCACTTAAAGTTCTAGCACAAGAGTTATGCTTAGAATACCGTAACATGTACGAACAATATCTGAACTCCTTAAGCACTTTTTTTCACCCAATTAAGCCCTATTCTTCTAAAATCCTACAACAATGTAAAATCTAATAAATAATAACTAAACTAAGATAAATAAACATAAAATTAGCATAAAACAGAGTAACTTAATAAAAATAAACTAATTAGAAAAATAACTAAAAATAACTAAATTCTAACCTAAACTCAAGAACTTAGCTAACTTTTAAGAACAATTTAAGATAAAACTAATTCCACTTCATACAATTATCAACCCACCATACCCAGCATACCTATTTGCCATACTTAGTTCATAAAATCCTTCATGTCATCGTTCATCAACAGAAATCTTTCTCTCTTAAGATTCCTTAAATTAGAAAATTGGGTCACAATTTGGATGTGATGTATATTGAGCGTAATGTCTTTGAAAATATTTTTGAAAACAATGATAGATGTTAAGGGAAAGACCAAAGACAGCATAAGTACACAACAAAATTTTGAAGTGTTTTGCAGGTGGCCAAAATTAGATTTGGTTGAAATAATGGAAAAACAGTTGTTTATGCATGGGTGAAATAGTTGAGACTTTTAGGTGGTTTTGCATTGAACATAGCTCGATATATTAACGACATTGAATGCAGGTTTTATGAGATGAAAAGTCATGATTGTCACATTTTTATGCAACGATGGCTTTCAATTGCCTTCCATGATCTAGGGCATTACTCAATTTGGGATGTAATGACTAAGCCATCTCATTTTTTTTAGTTATTTGTGTTCAATCAAAACACATGTGAATCATATGAAGGCATTGAAAAAAATATGAAGAAACTATATGCAAACTAGAAAATATTTTTCCTCCCGATATCTTTGACTCTATAGAGCATTTTTTGATTCACTTACCTTATGAGGCTAAGGGTGATGAATTTATTCATTATCAATAGGTGTATCCTTTTGAGAGATATTATGGTTCAACGTCTTCTATTTGTTTCCACTTAGTACATTGCTACAGTTTAGGGCATGTCTAATTTAAGTTTATTTCTATTATGATGCTTAGGTTTTTAAATTATCTTAAGAAGAAAGTGAAAAATCAAGCATTTGTTCAAGAAGCCATATGTGAGGCACATATTATTCATAAAATATCCTCGTTTTGCTCTTTATATTTTGAACCCACTATGTTAACAAGCTTTAACCACATGTTGCATAATGATGATAAGGGAGATATAGAATCTATGGTTCATCATTCAATTTTCACTTATCTTAGGCAAGCTTTCGATCCACAAGATAAGTCTTGATTTCTTAAAGAAACGAGTTTATGCTGTAAAAATATATGTTTTAATGAATAGAAAAAAGATACTCCTATACATTGAGTAAATACCATTAATTATAGCCTAAGCACTAATGGAAAATATAATAATTATCATAACTTGTATTTATTGCTTACAATGATTAGATATTTGACGAAATGGTGAAAAGAGATGATGGGAATACATTGAAAGATGAATTAGAGAAAGCATATAACATAAGATTTGAGAAATAGTTTAAACAATATGTAATTATATGTCTACAACAGTTTCATTTTGAATAACAAATATGCATTACAATTCATTTCATGCCATACACTTTCATAGGTCATAGAACATTAGGATGAAATTGATTCACGTATCTTGGAGATATCTCACAGCCCAAGACGTATCGCAAGGTGTTACAAATGTTACTTTGTCAATGGCTTCAAGTACCACATCATAAACTATGGTCAAAATCATAAGACAATGAGCCATGGAGTATGAGTAAAAGGTAGTTGTTACAAAAATTACAATCATTACTTTTATGGTATCTTGGTAGATATCATAGCATTGAAGTAGTTTGGTTTTAGGAATAAAGTTGTGTTATTTAAATGCCATTTATTTGACACTAAAAGGGTGCTAAGGTATGAGTAAAATCGTAATATAATAAATACTAGGGTATCCAATTCCTAGTTTATTTTCTCGTTTTAAATAGCTTTTCACTTGTTTTTAACTTTTTCAATCCAAACTCTTACATGATTTTTTTTTTGAAAAGGACCAGACCTATTTTTGTGCTGCATCTAGTTATTGATAAATCAACTGAGAGATCAAACTAACAGAGAATTAAATGAGTTTGAAAACAACATTATTTCAAGGATTTAAAGGAAGATTGATGATTACTTAAACATTCATGATTATGTCAAGGTTGTGGTTTATGCAAAAGTTCTTCCCCTTTGGCTCGTCTCTTCCCTTATTTGCTTACTAAGTTTTATAACTCACACATAAAAGATGAACTTGTTTATGCAGATCAGTAGCTTGCTTACTTGGCTTGACGCTTTATGGAGGAGACCTTTAGCTCATACTTCGTAGGTGTGGTAGAGCCCTTCTTTCGAGCCTACTTTTATGGTCACACTCCGTTGTTGAGTCAAGTCCATTATGCTATTTACATTTCATGTTGAGATTTATGGATATGTAGACAATGTGGGCAAATGTTTATGTTCATCTATTTTTTATTTGAATTACTTATGTTGAGCACCGAAAAGAGTGAAGATGACTTGTGATACCTATTGCAATGAGGCCATATATGATATTGAGCACGAGATGTGTGTTGAGCCAATGGTAAGTGCGAAACTATGGATAATTATGAATATTCATAGGCTAGTATTATGCATGTCCTAATGTTATGTCATTTGATTGATGTGATGTATGTAAACACCCACACGTGTATTGTGATTATTATGTGAACAAGAATGTTCTATATAAGGTTTGCTTGGGTCTAGTAGTCTATTCCATATAAGCCCTTGCGTCAGTCATGGCCTCAAAAACAGGTCATGAAAATCTTTTAGCCATTAATTTTTATTCCTATTTACACAATGTAAAGCATGTGGTGGTGCAACCTCCAAGACACATTTTAGTCTTAGTTACCCAACTTTTCGCAATAGCTAAGTCACTCTCAATCTTCAGAAGATGTGATGTGTCTCATTAAGATCTTGCAAGCACCACAAATGCCTCTTTTATGGCAAGTAACTCAGTTGCGTTAGACTTAACCACTTTCACCTATTTCAAAAACATAATCTTCATTATTTCGTCTTTATATTTGAGAATTCCCCCAATGTCAAGATCCCTATCTTTTAAAAGAATCATCAATGTTAAATTTCAAGATACCACATAGTGGGGCTATCCATGGACAACTTTCCTTAATATCTTTGACCTTTTATGACTCTCTTACCATGTTGGGGTGCAATATCATATCAAGAAATGATCCATTAGACTTAGGACAACTACAAAATTTTTTTAATTAATAATTGATAACCATAACGAGAAAAATAATCAATAAATGTTAGAAAAATATTTACGATTATTGATATATAAGATCCACTTATGCTAATGTGAATAAGTTCTCATAAATTAGGACTTCGTTTAATCCCTTTCCTTTTACCCTAGTTAACTAACCCCATAACAATCAAAACTTATCTCTAAGCCATTAGAAAGAAGAGTAGGAAAGTTGTTAGTCTTTATCAATCTTTTTACTTTTTCTTTACAAATGTGACCAAGTCTTTTATGCTACAACATTGAAGTTGTTTTTTTTTTTATGTACAACCTTTTGACAATTCTTTCAATGTTATTTGAGATAGCATAAATATTAGTAAGAGCTAAACATAGTTTATATAATTTGCAAGGAAAAACTAGACAATATTTTTTGAATCAGTAATTATCTTAATAATTGAATTCTTTATTTCAAAAGCATAACTAGTAGTGTCTAACTTAAAAATGGAAATTAAATTCTATCTAAATGACAGTACATAGAAAGTGTTTTCTAATAAAAGTGTATGACAAGTACTTAAATTTAAGCAAGTTGTTCTCACAAGCTCGACTTCCACGTTCACATTGGTTATTGTGAGCTTAAACTCGTCCTTGTTTAGCTTCCTCTTTCTTATGAACCCATGTAAGATAAAAGCAACATGACTAATTGCACCACCATATATAGCCACCTGGAACTAGATAGGATTTAGTTAAATTGAGTTCATGGAATTACCTTCATGCTCACATTTCTCTAATTAAATTTTATATGTGAGACAATCTTGTTTCTTGTGTCTATTTCTCTTACAAAAAAAAAATTTAAGTTCTTACTTGAGGACATCTTTTAGATCATTGCATTAATTTATTGATAAGATTTCTTTTGTTTTATCCTTAACTTGTTTGGGAGAATTAAAGTTAGACTTCTTAACTTTTTTGTGATAGTTTTACTGACAAGAAGAGCATTAATGGCTTTTTCAATTTTAATCTTATCTTCTTCAGCAACACATCTAGTGATAAGATCATTAATACTAGGCTTAAGTAAATTACTCAAGCTCTTTTTTATTTGTTGAAATTTCATAACCACTTAAGCTCATCCTTTTTTGTGATTCCCTAACTCATGATATAGGCCTTTCCAATTCATTCCTTTAAGGAGAATTTACGACCTTTATCTCTTAGACTTTTCTCTTTTAAGCTTACTTTGAAACCCTAACTTAACGCATAATGAAATTTAAAAATTTACAGGTATTTTGATGAGCCATATTATATTTGTTTTGTTGGATATTTTTCATAACTATTATGCTTTAAATTTCTCCCTTATATAGTGCTTTAATTGTTAAAGAATACTCGTTAAACGAATGGGAGAAAAAGGAAACCAAAAGATCTTTTGGAAGTTAAGGCAGAAAGGGTTGATTCCCTAAGGGAGGAGGGTCTGTCCTTGGATGTTTAAGGCTCACATTTAGCTTTTGGATTTTAGGGGGATCAACCCCTAAAGAAGGAAGGTCGATCCCCACAATACATAACACTTTAGTTAGCTTATAAAATTACAATGATTGACCTCTAAGTTTTAAAAGGTCGATCCTTGCTAGATAGAACATGGGAATAAGCTTCTAGAAACTTACAGATTGCCCTATGATGTTTAAAAGTTCAATCCCTATAGCCATGCAAGGAAAAATAAAATCTAGGGATTGACCCCTAAAGGTTTAAAGTTCAATCCTGTAAGCATAACATCGAAGAAGATAAGATATATCCTTAAAAATGAGATATGACAAAAATGGTATCAGAGCACTCTGTGTACAACCTTGGGCAATGGTGGGGCAAACCTCAATAAGGACGTAAGTGTCAAGAACTACGCTCTTTCTTTTAAATATGTGATAGTCCGTGTGATGCTTGAGTGGACACTTTCACGCAAGCCAACTAATACTCATTTATATCTGATTAATCATCAACAATAGTAACAAATCAAACTAAAATAATGTACATCAAAATCATAGGGCATATCGAATGCCATATATGTAACCACTGAGCCATGTAAAGGAAAAATGTTTTATTAATACGAAAATGAGTACAAGGGACTAAGACACGCCATCGTCGAGCCATAGATGCAACCCTAGATGATTCGTTACAAACATACTTTTACTGGTGAGATAATCCAACAATCCACTGACTACTCACCCCCTATATAGAGTTTACGAGGTTTTACACGTATTCTACTAATAGCCATTACAACACTTAAGATGAGGACATTCCTTTCCTAAATAGTCTTCCCCCTCCTAAAGACTTAACAACTATTTTAGGGATGTCACCATGAGCCATTACAATGTTTAAAAGAGGGACATTTCCCTTATAAGTACAAAAGACTCAATCTTTTAGACAACTCTTCCCTATAATAGTCTGATACAAGATTGGCTCATGACATCCTCCCCTACTTAATCTGCTGATGCCATCATTGATTGGTTGGCTTGAAATTCTACAATCTTCTACTAGAAGGAGAAGAAATCGACTTCTTTCTCCCAAGTGATCTCATCTAGCCTTAAACCTTCCCATCTCGCCAGGTACTCCTGTGTCGATCGTCGGTTGATTATTGTCATCCTTCTTATCAAAATCTCTTTCACTTTGCACTATAATGGTGGCTTGGTGTTGATGGGGCTCTTTTTCCTCGACTCTTGCTTGCATCTACATGGAATGGCTTCAGATTGCTGATGTGAAACATGGGGTATACCTTCATTCACTTGGAAAAATTAATCTTGTAGGAGGTCTTTTCCACCTTGGCTATAACCAATATTAAACCTTTATACTATCGTATTAGTCTTTGATTTCTCTTTCGTAGGAATCGAAGTTGTTCAAAAACCAACTTCAATAGCACTCCCACTTTAAAGTGTTGATCTTTTCGACCTTTATTTGTCTATTTCTTCATGTGGTTGGAGGCTTTCTCTAGATAGGCTCTAGTAATTTAAGTGTTTTGTCTCCACTCCTCAGTAAAGTTGAATGCTCATGGACTATTCTCGCTATACAATTCCACTTAGGTATGGGAAAGTCTAGGTTGTTGTTTGATGATGACCTCAAAAAGGGTTTTATTGGTGGTTGAGCTCTTTTGTGAGTTGAAACATAGTTGAGCCACATCTAGTAGGTTGGGCCAGTTCTTCTTATTCACCTATACAAAGTGTTGTAGGTTTTCTTCTAACAACCTATTGAAGCGTTCTACCTAACCATCTATTTGCTAGTGATAACTAGAAGATATGTTGAGTTCAAACCCTAATAACTTGAAAAGCTCTTTCCAAAAAAAGCCAGTAAACCTTGGATCTTTGTCATTGATAGTGCTCTTAAGAACACCTTAATATTTTACCACATGTTTAAAAACCTTGTGAATCATTTCTTTTGTGGAGTCAAACTTTTTGACTGGAATAAATATCACGTACTTGCAGAAACAGTCCATCACTACCAAGATTGCTATCATCTCCCACTTAAGGAAGCCCTACAATAAAGTCTAAAGAAATACTTTCCCACGGTTTGGTTGGCACTAGTAGAGGTTTGAGCATTCCCACCGCTTTCTGTCTATCTACTTTATCCTACTAGCAAATGAGGCACGTTCTTGTATAATCCATCACATCTTGCTGCATATGAGGCAATGGTATCCCTGTTTTAGTAGTGCGACAGTCTATTGCTAACTTGTACGTCTTGTCCAAGGAATGCTGTGACATTCCTGCATTAATTTTTACCTAAGCTCTCTTACTCTTGGAACAAATATGTGTGGTCCCTTTGTTAGTAGGAGTTCATTTTACCCAAAAGTATTTTGACTTTTTACTCTTCACCAATTTCCTAATGGCAATTGCTTGGGGATATCTGTGCAAATTTTCCCCAATAAGATTAAGGATATCAGGTCATTTTGCTAGTTGTCATTGGTGTGATCACTCTTAAAGCTGTGAACTCGGCCTTCCTGCTAAGGGCATCTACCACACGGCTCGCTTTTCAAGCTTTGTGCTCAAAGGAAAAATCAAACTCGGCCAGGAACTCTTACCATCTGTCTTACTTGGTGGTAAGTTTTGGTTGTATGAGGAAGTGACTAACTAGTATGTTGTTAGTCTTAACCATGAATTGTGATAGTAGCAAGTAGTGTCACCAAGCCCGTAAAAAATAGATCACTACTAGTAGTTCTTTCTTATGTGCCATGTATCTCCTTTCAAGTTCATTCAAATTCTAACTTTCAAACACAACTAGGTGTCCTTCTTTTAACAACACTCCTCCCAAGGCAAAGTCTAATGCATTCATCCACACCTCGAAGGGCTTTCGGATATTAGGAAGGGATAAGATATGATCCATCTTCATCGCGTCTTTCAAACCTTCCAAGGTTTCTTGGCACTACGACATACAACTCCTCTTCTGTCCTCTTTTCAGTAATTTTGTCAATGCTATGGTCCTTCTTGAATATCCTTTCACAAATCTCCAATAATAATTGGTTAGCCCTAACAACGAATGAAGCTTAGTTGTATTCTTATGGATGGCCCATTCTTTGATAGCTTTCACCTTCTACATGTCCATTCGAATGTGCCCCTACTCAATTATGTGGCCAAGGAACTGAATTTGGGTTTGCGCGAATAAACCTTTCTCCCTTTCTACATACAATTAGTTGTTGTATAGCCTTTGAAAAACCTATCGCAAATGTTGTTGATACTTTTCTAAGGTCGAACTGTATACTACGATATCGTCCCAATAGATTACCACAAACTTGTCCAAATAATAATGGAACACCTAATTGATCAATATGCTAAAGGTAGCGGGAGCATTGGTTAGTCCAAAAGGTATAACAAGAAAGTCAAATGCGTCATACCACGTTACGTAGGTGGTTTTCGGTCTATCTCCCTTAACCACTCTTACTTGATGGTATCTTGATCTTAAATATAACTTGAAGAAGTACTTTGCACCACTCAACTGGTCAAAGAGATCTATTATAAGAGGGATATGATATTTATTTTTAACTGTGACTTTGTCAAGGCCTGATAATCCATGCATAATCTCAAACTCCCATCTTGTTTCTTCTGACAAAGTATTGGAGCCCCAAAAGGCACCTTTGATGGTCAGATAAATCTGGCTTAAGTCATTTTATCTAATTGTTTCCTTAGCTCCACTGACTTTGAGGGAGCTATCTTGTTTGGCCCTTTTACAGGCGGCTTGACTCTTGGGAGTAATTTTATCCTATGATTGATAGCTCGTCGAGGCGTTAAGACCTTGGGTAATTGTTTTGGATTCATATCTTGAAATTCTTCCAAAACTAGTTTTATTTTCTCGGGTATTGGATTCATGTTATCTTCACATTTGTAAATCGGCATGGCCACATAGGAGGGCTTACCTTTCTTGATCCTTTTCTTTAATTGCATAGCTAATATAATATTTTTCCCACTCTTAGTTAGAATTGTAGTTGGTACAACACATGGTCATTCTCCGAAAAATATTAAACAACTTGCAGCAGGGAAAGGGATGGCTTGTGCTTTTGTCATAAAATCCAAGCCCAAAACAAATCAAAGTCATCCATAGTGGCTACCGTCAAGTTCATCTTCCCTACCCACGAGCCAATCTTAACCTTTACGTCTTTGGCATTTCCCATGATAGCTAAAGCTGGCAAGTTAATTGCTTTCATCTACCCATAGTCTTTCTCAACTTTAAGACTGCATCTCTTAGCTGCTCTCGGGGTGATGAAGGTGTCTGAAGTTCCCGTGTCAAGCATCGCTTTGGTACTTTTCTCATTCAACAACACCTCTACATATATTAGACCTCGTTAGGGTTCCTTCTCCATCTTTTCTAATTACGCTTGTGAACCGCTAAGGAAATGAATAAAACTTATCTGTGCTAGCTTTTCCTTGGCTTCTTCTACTATGGTGTGGGGTAGGGGTGTCTCAAAATTGGTAGTGCATATAGCACTAAGAACTGCTCGGTGAGGGCAATCAGTTACTCGATGTGTTTTTTTGCAAAAAAAACAAGATATCGGAGGTCATGGCTTAAAGTTCCGTGGCTTGTTTATTCTCGATTACAGTGAGTCTCTAGCAGGTGGTCTCCTATCACCTCCCCCACTCGAGTGTTTGCTCATTATCGAAAATTTTACCTCACTTTTAAGCTAGAGTTACTAATCTTGGATGGAAGGTCTTTCTCTTTGTTGGAGTTTTCATTATAATCAATAAGGCACTAGGTAGCCACCATCACCGAAGTCACATCTTGTACCTTCTGTCTCTATAACTCTATCTTTGCCCATGGTTTCAAACCCTTGAGGAAATAAAATAGTCTATATTTTTCAATCATATACTTGATATCTAGCATTAAGGTAGAAAAGTTGCTCACGAACTCTCGCACTGATCCCCGTTTGTGATAACTTCTACAACTTCCATCACACCATAAATTCAACATTCTCAAGGAAAGACTGGCTCTTCAATTCTCACTTAAGGTCTACCTAAGTGTTGATGTGGCACTCACCATTAATGAATTTGGAACACCACCATAATTTCACGTCCCTAACAAGATACATTGAAGCTATTTCCACTTTATCCTCCTCTGACTCTATGTGCATTGCTCGAAAATACCGTTTCATATAAAAAAGGAAGTTCTCCAACTCCTTAGCATCCCTGACCCCTTCATATCACTTGGGTTTTGGCACTTTGGCCCCTTTACCTCTATCTTTTGAATTTTCACTGATATTACTTATAGCAATAACCAAAATATTTACCTAAGCTTTTCAATTCTCCAATCATGCCTTCGAAAGTGCTCAATGCATCCTTGGTCTTATCACTCAGGATATTAATCAACTTGGACAATTCCCACTAGATTGTCTTAATTTCAGCTATTTGCTTGCGCAGAACCATCTGACCTTTTACTGCAACCACTGTGGCTTCTAGCTCATCAATCCTCTGATGGTCCTCTGATGAACTCTGCGTGGTCACCATTGTTACTCTCTAGATTAGCACATATCACTCATACTTTGATACCAACTGTCACGAACTATGCACCTTCTTCAATGAATGTAATAGTCCATGTAGCCCTTGAATGGATGCTTCCACGCAAGCCAATCAATACTCATTTATATCTAATCAAGCATCAATAATAGCAACAAATCAGACTAAGACAATACATATCAAAATCATAGGGCATATCTAATGTCATATATGTAACCATTAAGCCACAAAAAGGAAAAATGTTTTGTTCATATGGAAATGAGTACAAGGGACCAAGACACGCCATCGTCGGGCCATAGGGGCAGTCCCAGATGATTCGCTATAAATATACCTTGACCAATGAGGCAGCCCAACAATACACCGATTGCTCACCCCATATAAAAAGTTTACGAGGTTTTATATGTATTCTACCAATAGCCATTACAACACTTGAGATGAGGACATTCCTTTCCTAAAGGGTCTTCCCCCTCTTAAAGACTTAATAAGTATTTTTAGAAATGTCACCACGAGCCATTACAATGTTTGAAAAAAGAACATTTCCTTTACAAGTACAAAAAACTCAATCCCTTATACAACTCTACTTCATGACACTAAGTCTCATAAAGGGGGCTAAAGGCCTTTAGGCAAATCCCACATTGACAAAACATAAGAAAAGACCCTGGGCTTTAAAAGGTAGCATACCTTCCATTCACAAAGCACCTTTTTGAGACGAAACCATAAGGCTCTATAGAGCCAAAGTAAACAATACCTTGTGACGTGGAAAAATGGGACTGTGACACTTACCCACCCATTACCTTTGTTGGCCTTTAACATGAGCTCAATGGAATCCTTACACAGGCCTATCCTCATTTGAGTGTTTTCTTCTTCCATACTTAGTCTAATGGTTTCCCCATTCTTAGGCCTTTGCTTGTCATTTTAGTGTTTTTTGTCAATTATCCTCCATTTAAACTACTTGTATGGCCTTTCACCATTTTTGGCAATAAAGTAATAGTTAACTTTCCTTAATTTTGCATGTTCAGATGAGGAAACAATATTTTGCAAATTCAATACTAGATGCTACACCAATTTGAATTTTCCTGACACAAAAGGCTTGTTTTCTTTTTTTTCCAATGCCTCAAGTTAACTATTTCTCAATCTTTGGAATTTGCATTGTTGGCAAAGTTTGCCTACCACTTTTTACTCTTTTCCTTATCGTGACCATAAGATGCATCTTTCTGGATTATATACCTTTTCTTGTTTCCTTCCATTGCACCTATATATCACAATTCCCTATATTCATAATGGAAGCATGGATTTCATGAGCTTGGTTGTTAGCCTAAATATGAAGGAAAGTTGGGATTTTTCTCGTATTATCCACCTATACTAACACTAATGCATAATTAAATGCGCTCTTATTTCTTATCAACTTGTAAAAACTTTCCCCATTTATTCTTAATGGCCTCAAAAAGGTTTTCAAGCGATAAGAGAAGTGGTAGTTCTTCAATTTTAACCTAAACCAACATATGCCTCTTGTAAATGTTGACATTGTAGTGATTAATAGTTTCGAACCAAAAGTCAAAATTTTCTTTATAATGTCCCAACAAAACCTTTATTTCTTTTTTATCGTCAAACATTAACAAAACATGCAAACCTTTCGCTAGTCTAACCTGAACCATAATGCCTTTAAAGAAAAGTGCACTTTGACCTTTTCGATAGTTGATGACACCTTTTGGTCTTCTAATAGCACTCCTTGCTAGCCATTCCATCTCTAATTCGATAAAAATCACCATGACGCCTTTCTTTTTATCCTTCTTTACATTTTTAATTCGTTGTTCTTGAAACTATTCACAAACCACCTTTATGGCTAGCGATGTCTTCCACATGTACACATACTCCTTTTGCTTGTTGGTCAGGATACCTTCAGAGTCTCTCATGCAATCAACCTCTTTTACAATTATGGACCTACCATCAACTTTCTTGCGATGTCCTCAATTAATCACACTTCGTAATTCCTCAACCTCCCTACACTTTACAAAACCAAGTTTGGTTTTTTCATTTTTTAGGATTCTGGTGATAAAAACATCCATGACAATCGCATAGTGATCAAAAATTTCTTTCAACATATTCCAAGTTATCATCAGACTCTTATTACCTACAAACACCATTTTCAAGCTTCTACTCCAATTCTCCAAGCTATGCCAATTTTGTTGTTTTAGCCATTCATTCTCTTAGGACTTTGTACACACCACTCTAGTTACGAATCATCTCACCCTTTGATACAAATTAATAGTTGTGGACAAATTTACATAATATTAGTACTTATCTTGTAAATTTAAATTGTTTCATTTATTTTTCAGATTTTAAGTTTAAAAATTTTCTTCAGTTAGGTGGATAATTAATTAAGAATTGTTTCAAAAAATGTGAAATCATGATCATCCATGATTAGTATTGTATACTACAAGGGTGAAGCTAGAACATTTTTAGGAAGGGGACCAAACAAAAAAAAGCACTTAACAGTCAACGAAAACTTTATCTATCATCCAATTCTCACACACAACATAACGTTCACTTATGCAAGCTAAAAGAATAAATACCACAACACAAATTATCAAAACATAGTTGACTTTCATAAATAAGTACCACTTATAATTCTTTCCAAGGAAGTTGTGCTCGACGTTTTTTCATAAATTCAAATTCCACTTCAGCTTCGAATAAATAAATACCACTTCAGCTTCAAAATTGGTAGCTTAGTGAGGAAGCTTTCCTCCAAAGGATTCTACTTGCTATTGGTATATTGGGCTCTTGCAATTGCTAATTAGTATATTGGACTTATGATAGATTTAGATTTATATAAACCTAGTGGGTTTGCATTAGTAGACTCACTTTTTTTTCAAAAAAAAAATGATAGACTTAGCATATTGGGTTAGAATTTATATGCTAGACTTAGCTAGTAAGTATAAATTTCACAATATTTTAAAGACCAAGTTAAAAAAAATTAAAAAAATTAATTATATGTAATAAATTAAAATATATGACCCCCACTATAACAAAGAGAAGCCGCCTCTAGTATACTACATAAAAATGTTTCACAATTTCCTTTAAGAAGCATATTGCTGCATCCATCCTTTTTATTCTTTTCTGTTTTTTTTATTTTTTGTCATTTCTTCCTCTTTGTTCACAAACAGGAAAGGAACGAGCGGCTAAAGCTTTTGTCATCCTACGATCGCTCCATTTCATTCAATTGGTCCAATTTAACCCTTTGCATTTTGAAAAAAAAATAAAAAACAAAAGAAAAAATAATTCATTTGCTTGGTCACAAAATTATATTATATTAACATCCGAGTATTTGATTCAAATATATATATCCTGACTAAATTTGAATTCTTTTTCTCTAAATTAAAATATATTATATTTGCACTCCTATGCACATAAAAACATTTATATGTGCACTCTTATGTGCGGTAAAACATTATTCAAATGATTTATGAATATGAATTCACATACAATTCATGCAATATTATAAAAAAAATCTAATTAGTGCCATTGACCATTCACAATAAAAGTAAATGTTAATCAATGTCTATTGAAACTGATTAAGATGAAGGAAAATTTGTAATTAATGTATTGTCCATTTTGAATTTGATAAAAATAATGTATTAATGGAAAAAAAGTCTTTGTTAAAATAATATTTTTGAGATATAACTTATAACCATCCTTTTAATACTTATAGGCTCCTTTACGGAGGCTATGGCTTCGAGATAACCCCCTTTTTTATATAATTTAAAACTCTAATGGCTTATCAAAAAAAATATTAACACTTATAGGTATTCATTAACCAAACTTACAATAAAAAAACTCAAACTTAAACCCAAAATGCTAATTAAACAGAAGAAAGAATCCATTAATCTCAAAGTTAATTTTCTCCCCATAACTAATCTGTTTTAAGTTAAAAAATATATTGGCAATGTCTGTATTTCTCCAGTTCTTAATTAGTACAAACCATGAAAAATGAAAATTAAACCTCCTCCTACCCACCAAACCCCTATTTGACATTTCTTTTCCTATGGTACTATTTCCAGTTTCTCCACCTCCAACCAAACAAAAAGGAAGAACAATATTACAAATGTATGTCCAAATATTCAAATCAATAAAAGAAAAAAATATTTATATTATCTCTACAGTAACAAATTCCTGAATTAACCCTCTCCATTTTTGTAATCCCCCAAAAAAAAATCAACCAAGCATGAAAAGAAGGAAAAAAAAAAAAAGAGCAGATTAATTACTCAGGCATAAACATCACAATTGTCACGTTTTCCAGGTGCCAAAGCCCCATTTCCTGAAGCACCCACGAAATTAACCTTCAAATCGTCACATAAAACTCTAATCACCAAACTTCTAGTCCACCAGGAACCAGTTTTAAACGTCGCCCATATACGAAACCTCAAGGCAAAAGTCAGGGATCCCGTGGCTCGATCCTTGCTCATTTCTTGGGTTAACCAAATCGGCACCGCGTTTTGAGCTGAACCATTGGCGGAAATGATAGCATTCATCGTGGCTTTGGTCTTGGTCTCCATGAAAATAGGGTTAAGCCAAGAAGAACCCAAGGACTCCTCATCGTCGTAAAACATGGCACCCACGATTTTATCCAAGTAAAGTCTTAACTTATGATTTGGGTTTTCCAATGTGAGATTTGTATCCCATGTTGCCGTGAAAGGAGTTGAGGTATTAAAATTGGAGACAGACATGTTATCTACGTGGAAAACTGGGATTTGCGGACGTAAAACGGCCCAGGTGATTAGGCTTGAGAGGCAGGTAAGAACAATTAAAACAAACATAGCTGCAATAATTCCACGCGCGAATCCTGAACATCGATCATGCTGGGGAGATGCATAACCCTGATTGTAATAAGGGGCACCTGGTGGGAGTTGTGCGTAAGGGTATTGGTTATAACCATGAGGAGGGGGAGGGTAGCCGGGGTATGGCCCGCCATGGGTATGCACCATTTGCGGAGGGTAACCCATCGCCGGCGGATAACCGTGTGCCGGAGATTGGTTGTTGGGTGGTTGTGGTGGCGGTGGAGGTTGTGATGGTGGTGCTGGTGCTGGTTGGTGATTATTATTTGTGTCTGAGGATGGAGATGAATGATGCTTTGGCTGATCTCGTTTGTTTTGATGGTCTTCGGAATGAGAAGACATTTTGAGAAAAAAAAAAA
>NW_018397263.1:5722975-5740459 GCF_002168275.2 Theobroma umbraticum
AAAAAAAAAAAGGGAAATTCTCTCTCCCTCAGGATTTTCTCTGAACAGAGTAAATTAAGAGAGAGAGAGAGGAGATTGAGGATGAAATCAAGGCAAGGAAGTGAACAAAGGAAGAATATTGTGTTAATAAGCGGGGGTTGTGCTAAAACGCGTGGAGAGGAATACGATTAGTACATTGTTTAGACCGTTGGGTTTCTAAGTTTTTGAGCAAAAATAGACAAAACAAAATGGAAGTTGACAAATCCATGGTATTCATTCGGCATTTACATGTTAAAAACGGCATTTTTGCCAAGCAATTGTCTATGGAAATTGGTATTTGTCCTTACGGCCAAGTCCATGGTAATACAACTACAATTATTTCTTAATTAAACTGAAAATCCTTGTCCTTTTTCTGTTGGTTACTTATGCATGCCTTGCTAGTTGCTTAGTCGCTTCCTGTTGGGCGTTGTTTATTATCATGGACTCCATTTTGTGGCATTTTACTCGATTAATTTCAACCAACGATAGCAAGTATATATGCAAACATGCATGAAGGGAGAGGATAACTCATTCTTCATAATTAGCATTAGAGGAGTATAAGGAATTGGAATAGGAAAGAATAAGAATAGCTTATCAAAGTCGATCAAGGGAAGAGATAAGATTGAGAGAAGTATAATTAATTATTATAAATGTGAGACATGAAGTAATTTAAGGAGATTTAACATGATGTGTGATCAGTATAAACATATTTCTGTGTGAAAAACTGTAAAGTTGATTGATAGTACTTGAAGAATCACTCAACGAGATGCCAAGCCTTTGTACCACGCATCTTCATAAACACAATTTCCAACATAAGTAGCTAGTACAATTCATAAATCAGGCTCCTACCTTCCTAGCATCTTCTTGTCTTTCTATATTTACCTTACCAACAATAAAGAAACAAGAAACTTCTCCTCCAATGTAATAGAAAACCTAATAGAATCGTTCCATATGTTTTCTTTTTCTTGATAATAACTGTACTCCCATTAATGTTTGTTTTCTACGTTCTGCAGTACGATAAAACAAGAAAAAAGAGCTTGTCTGCTCACTGGGCCTGAGGCCTACAAATGAGATTCGGCCTATACGTGAAATAGATTTGACAGGCTTTTCTTGGCTTTAAGAGCATTGTTCTACCAATTACAAAATTGCAGCCCCTTTTTTTCCCATTATAATTTGAGTCAAGTGTTCAAGACTTCAAGTGTCAAACAATTTCCATCTCGAATACTCGCCTTCTATTTTATTTTTTTTTTTGAAATTAATGAATGCTCGCCTAATGTATCAATAAGTAATACACCTCCACTTGTTCCATTTTGAAAAAGAAAATAACTTCTTTCCAACTTAATACATCCACAATAAATCAAACAATTAGAAACTGAAAAATGGGAAGGGCAAATAGAAAAAACATCTAATTCAATGGAAAAGAAACTGGAATATGCTATGATTTAGCATCATGCTCAAACATGAAAATAATAAAGAAACAAAAGTATAACGCAACAAAAAAATGAAATAAGCATTTAACTAAAGAAATAGTCATTTAACTAAAGAAATAGTCAAATCTCATAAGATCAATATTTGTATTGTTCATGTAATTTTTAAATTAATTATAAACATTCATAAGTTTAAGTATTACATATTTTACTTTAAATATCGTAATCAAAAGCCAATTAAATCCAAAAATGCTTGTGATGAAGCAAATAACTCAAAAAGAGAATAAGATAATATGAAATCTTGCAATCAAAATCTTTGCTTCTTGACTTTAAGCTTTGTAAACTCTTCAACCATCAAAGTGTTTAGTTTCTAACAGTAATCCATACAGTGATCAAATAAGATATTCTCAAATGAAGGATTTACTTGTATTAACCAGTTTTGTTTTTGAAATAAAAAAATCAAAAGTTCTTGCCAAATCTCATTTTTATCAAACAAAGAAAACTATATTTCTTTTCCTTTTTTATGAAATGGCTAACAAATGGCTGAAGGCTTTTTTCTTTATCATAATAATTTTAGTTGATTAACATAACATATTTATACAGCCAAATTAAGTTGTAACCCTAGATACAACATTTGTATATTTATTCAATTAAGTTCTTATGAACTTAATTAATTTTTTCACTTTATTTTGATCTATTTCAATTGAGTCTAACTTAATTAATTATCCTTATTTAATGTTAATCATGTCAGTTAATGTGTATCACCCATTAGGCTTATAACATGTTGGTAATAAATATAAATCATAATCAAATATCAATTTAATCATTGATTTATATTTATAGATCATAAGCGGTATCTAGCAATACATCATGACCACTTAAATGTTAAAAAGTCAATTAAAGAACTTGACAAAACCCTTCAATGATAAGCCTTTCGCTACAATATGATCCTTTTATCAAATATCTTAAATATGTCATAAAACACGACTCGATGTTGACTTATGGCATTCTATATTAGTTCTCATAATTCATGACCAACTTTATGAATTTAAGAAACTAAATTTTCTCAAATTAATCATGCTTTGGCCAAAGACTTTATACAAGTTAATCAAGACTTAAGAACAAAAGAGGTACATCATTTCATATCACTTGTGGTGATGAATCCTCTATTGACCACTTATCCACCTTCGTATGCTTCATGACATACCTAAAACATCATGTTTAGGCATCTAGTCACTTCCAGACTCATAAAAATGAAATCAAAGTATGTCTCCTGAAAACTAGTTGTACGACTATCACATGAGAACATATTCTATAAGCACTTGAGTGAAATACCAAATGGAGTTTTCATAGCAAGCCATGTTCAGTAAACTTGTTCTCTAATAAGCACGCACATGCCATCCTCAAGTATCTCATATATTTCAATTTATGAGATCGATTGCTTACTTCCTAAGTAAGGAGGCTAAACATGTACTAGTTTGTAAGCATAGTCAATGCCTTGTCTTGACAATACAATAACCAGGAACTATTTTAGAAACATGGCTTTGATGCATAGAGATCTCATAATTGTAACAATTTTACAATTCTCTTGCAAGGCCTTTATGTTTCATGAGCTTCATCCAATTAGTGCTTAATAAATCCTTATTATCGTACTAACATGAAGGAAAACCTCTATCAGCTAATGTTATGCAATTAAGTATGCATTAAATGATAATATATCCCTTGATTAATCCAATTGACTCTAGGGCATATACCAACAGAATATAATAACTCTACAATTTTTTTCAGGTTCTATCAATCTTTCAAACTCCATTGTGTTAATAAACTAAATGTTTAGCCCCTTGCACATCATAGTCAACATTGAATTCTAGAAAATAGGCCATAATTGATACTTTGAAATGATTCTCATTTTCATGAAAAGCTAAACAACCCCATTCTTCAAATCCTTCAAAATATCGTCAAGAACTTCACGCTTTATTATAGGTTTCTTACCACCTACACCAATGCTTGAGAAGTCCAACCTTACAACTTCTAGTTCATTTGCTTTCAACTTGAATGAATCTAAAATTGTGGTTGTAGCCAAGGGTTCGATATTGTTGTAATACATATAGAGATTGATGTGTGATTTTGTATAAAAAGAATATGGAGATTGAAGGTTTGATTTTGCACAAAGAGAAAGGGAAAATAAATAAAATGATAGATAAAAGTGAAGATTGAAGGTGTTGCAACTGTTCTAAGAGCAAAATGAAGCTAAGTTGACAAAAAGTAATTTAAACTTGTTCATGGGTATTATCCTTATATTTGTTTAACAATAGAGTTTGCTCTTAAACTAATTTGGATAAAAGAATAGAAATTGTTTTGGGATGAAAACGAGTTAATATTATACGGGTATCTACGAGTACCAGAACCGATAATAAGATTTAAATACCTTATATTTGGTTATGAGGCGAGTTTAGGTAAGGCTTTTAATACTCGTGTCGAGTTCAAGTAAGTTTTGGGTATCACATTTAGGATACCTGTTGCCCAAACTCGATTATATTATGATGTTTGATGTATCCTACATTTAAATATGATGTTTGATGCTATACTTATATTGGTTTTATGTTGTATTGTTGTCGTTTTAGTTATTTTACAATGTTTTGTGGTTTAAATTTTAATTGTCAGTAAATTACATATAAATTAATGTAAAATATATTTTTTTAGGTTTGAGTTTGAGTTATTAAATGGGTATCAATGTCCAAAACTTTTGTCATGTATAATCGAATATTGAATGAATTCAGGTAATTAACGAATAGTGCCATAATATTACGGTTCAGTTTTGGATAGTTTTTTATAATTTTATTCAAGTTTTAATAAGATTCAAGTACCTTAATAGTTAAACAATCTCAAGGTCAGGTACCTCAAAAACAGTAAGTACCCTGCATCCCTAAAATTGGTTAATCATATGGCAAAATTGTTAGACATTTTCAATAATAATAAGTGTGGGACATAATCCTACTATGGAAAAAGAAAAGAAAAAAGAGGAAAAAAATGCTTAATAGTTGGACTAAAGTGGAGCTAAGGTGCAAAATAAAGCATCACTAAGCTTTTCAAGTTATGGTTGGTCTTAAAACTAATTATAGTAATATATTATAAAGGTATTTGGCATTACCTTGGAAACAAATAGTTGTGTCTATTAGGAACAAACATCTGTGTTTATAATAGACTCTCCTCTTATTCATAATGACACAAAAACAACAAACCACAAACAATAATCTCTCATTCTTTTCTTAGTATTCTTAATATTCTCTATGCCATACACAGGAGGATGCTCAATGGATTGATTTAGTTAGTGCAAAATACAATCAATCATTGAATTTCATTATATTGTAGTGTGAAGAAAATTGTAAAGACAGTAGTATTCATACACACCTTGAAACTATTTTATTATTTTTCAACTCTATGTTCTAACAAAAATAAATTTTATGAATGAAATAATAAATTTGTTGAATTCGAAGTTAACAATCATTGTCACAACATTTAAACCACAACAAGGCAAACATTCAAATGGTGTAATTGTAATTGTCGAATTGCAATTTTTGTCATTATCTTCAAATTATGATTTTCAATTGTAACTTTTTCCATTGCAATTTTCTTCACATTTGTATTTAAATTTGTTGATGTTAAGGAAAATTTTGAGGAAAATGAATGTCGGATATATTAGCCAAGACAACTAAATAGAGATCATTGCAGAATACCTGGTTGCAGGGCATAGTAGAATGAAGAAGAGAGATCATGTGTTTTACATGTGTTTCCTTTAAAATAATCAAATTTATAGCCAATAGTCTAGCACGTGTGGTATTTATTTAGTTAGTAACTTTTTGCCATTTTACTTTTAGTAAATATCAGTTAGTTTTGTTAGTACCTAACCACCTTGAAGCAATTTTTCCTTTTTTTATTTTAGTTAGTTAGAAACAAAGTATAAATACTTTTTCTTGTATTCATTTCCATTTAATGAAATACTTAAAGTTTTCTACATGGACTTATCTCCTCTCAAATCCTCCTCAAATTCTCACATGGTATCACACAAGGAATGAAGGTTCTTGGTATGATTTTGTCTTTAGTTTTTCCTTCTATTTGTGTTAAAAGTTTGCTGTTATTTGGTATTGTTTTAGTTTTTCATATCTAATTTCTTGTTTGGCATTTATTGCTAAGTTCTCTTGAATCTTGCATCAATTGTTTATGTGTTTCTTGAATCTTAAGGTTGATAATGGAGAATTCATTAATTCAGAAGACTACTACATCACCTATTGAGGATTCACGGTCTCTTTATTTCTTACATCACATTGATCGTCATGGATTAGTCATGATTAATCCTCAACTCACCTCTAGCAATTATGTTGCCTAGAATAGGTCTTTTAATAGATAGGACCATTCCTAAACCAGCTAGTACAAATCCTTTATTTGGTCCATGGAGTCAATGTAATAACGTAATATTGGCTTAGCTCTTGGAATCTATTACACATTCTATTGCATCTACTATTTTTTATATGGATTTTACAACTAATATTTGGAGTACTTTGAAGCAAAATTTTGCTCTACCAAATGACACCCGAGTGTGTAATCTTCAATTTAATCTTGGTAATATTTCTCAAAGAACTAGATTTGTATATTCATATTTCATTGAGCTTAAAGGAATATGTGAAGAGCTTAAAAACTACAGACTTTGCCACAATGTGAATGTGATAAATGCAATCTTACTTGTTTCAAGAAATATTATGATCAATACAAGAAAGATATGTTTTTTTAAATTCATTAATGGACTAAATGAGTCTTTTTCTACTTTGAAATCTCAAGTTACTATGATGGAAACATTTCCTACATTGGACAAAGTATATAATCTAATCTTGCAGGAGGAAACTCAAAAGAGTTTGGTACTTCAATCTAATTTAGTGATAAAGTCATATATTATGGAAATGACAACTAATAATAAGAGAAGAGGAAAATCAAATCTGACTTGTAGTCATTGTGGTCAAAAAGGCCATGTGAACGAGAAATGTTTCAAACTTATTATTCCTTGAAGACTTCAAATTCATAGAAGGCAAAGGCAACTTCAATAAACATACTTCTACAGTGAATAGTGTGTCTAATATTAGACCAACCTCATCTATATAAATATCTACTCAACCAAGTCAAGAAGAGGAGCTCATTGGCACTAGTTCCATGTCTCAAATGTTTCACATTAAGCATCAAATTCACAAGTTAATGGCACTCATTAATGATGGTGGCTTTAACAGTGAAGATGGTACTGACATTTTATTGAACATTCGATAGACTAAACCTTGTATAGTCAATTATACAGTTGCCAGTATGCTTTCTAACCATTTTTGTTTTAGTACTGTTCATAATCTTTCCATTAAACATAAACATGTTCATAGCATCATGATAAAACCAAATTCCTAGAATGGATACTAGGGCAATAGATCATGTCTCTTGTTCCTTAGAAAATTTCATTATTGCCTATCTTGTTCATAATTGTTTTGTTCAATTGCTCAATGATGTTGTTAGCCTTGAGTTACAACATGTTTTGATTTGACAAAAATCATATATTTTCTTAAACATAATGTCAAGCATTTGAAATTGTCTTAAATATATTTATAATCCCCTATGGTTACATAACTGTTTGAAAAGCCATGCATTATTAGAAAACATTATATAAACTTTCAAACAATACATATTCAGCTAAGAAAACAAGAGCAAACATGCCTTGAAATGTTATTTGAATGTAGGACTAAGGCAAGGAAGAAATAGTTAAAGAAAAACACCAAAAGTTAAGGAAACCTCAAGACACAAGTTGAGTCAATCCTTGAGAAGCTCAAGTCAATCAAAAGGTAGAAAGGGTTCAAAACTTGAAAAATATAAAGCCATAGTCGACCTTGGAGTGCTTATAGTCAACCCTATTCCAAAAAGCGTAAGAAAATAAAGATTTGAACAAACATAGTCAACCCTAACTCAAGTATAGTCGACCCTCACAAGTCAAAAGCATGAAAAAGTTGACTTTGCACAAACATAGTCGACTATAGATGAGGCATAGTTGATTATAACAGCTCAGACTTCCAAAAAAATACACTTTTTGGAGTTGTATCAAATAGACAAAGGTTATACTCGACTGTGGAGCCCTAATTTAAGAAATTTGAAAAACATAAAAAGCCTTAATTTCTATCAACTATAAATAGGGTGATTTTTTTCATTTTTAAATCATTTCAAAACCTAGAAATCTAGTTCTACAGTGTCATAGTTGACTCTTCAAGTCTCATACTCGAGTTTAGCTCTTCATAGTCAATTATCCTTATTTCCTAGTCGATTCTTAAATCAGACATCCTCTATAGCTCCACCACAGAAGCATTGCAAAGTTTTAGGTCAAAGAGGTCATTTAGGTCCATCAAGTGTCACAAGGTTTCAAGCATTAACCTTCCCTGACAGTACAGCTCAACAATGCTCCAAGTATCTTTTTGCTTCAAGAATTGTCCACCATGGTCAGGTAATGGATCTCAACTTTCTCAAAAATTTTGGTTTTTTCTATATTGAGAATTTTAAGAACCTTGGTTGGTATGATTATTTGAGTTTGAATATTCTAGTATTTGAAAAACTAGTCAAAGTGTTCTATAATAATGCTACTATGGAATATAGGGATGAAAATAATGAGATGAAAACTTATGATGATGCTTTCGCTACTTGTATTATGGGTAGAATGTTTCAGACAACACTTGAATTGATTAGAGAAGTGTTTGGGTTACACTATGCATCACATGCAATGGCCTTCATAAATGATCAGTTAACTGTACAAGAGCTAGAAAGAGAACTGCTTGTAAACAATATTGGTGCTCCCAATTCATGCACTAAGTTATCCATGATGGATAGGATTTTACACTTGATTATCTCTTGGACTTTCAGGCCAATTCCTAGCAAACATTTATCCTTGTCCGCAGAAGATCTTTGGTTACTACACCACATTAAGCTCAATACTCTTATTGGCCTTGCAAGTTTTATATTTTTTTATATGAGGAAAATTGTTGTGCGAACTAAGACTGGTCAAGTCATTACCCGTTCGTTGATCCATCTTAATGTTGATACTTCCTTGGATGATGTTATCTCACAACCCAAAATCAAAAACCTTGATAAGTCACTATTTCCAAGATGGGTTATAATGAAAATGTTGAGACAAGAACTTAGGTTCATAAAAAGGCACACCAAAGGAAGGCTAGTAATGATAATGATGATGAGGACATACCTCAAACAGCTTCAATCGAACCATCATCGAGTGCCATGCCTTCTAGCTCTATTAGTAATATGGGTACAGATGCAAGATTTGATGCCATGTTGGAAAGGATTAATGGAAATGCTATACTATTTAAGGATAAATTTGCATAAGCTGATCAAGCTATAACTTTTTGTCTTGATGATTTTGATCAGCATATTCTACGTATCCTCGAGCATCAAGAATCCTTGGAAGCTCATATTGTACAACTTCTTTCCAAAGGAGGACGCTAGTTAAGATGACTGGCACTTCACTCACCCATGCATTCCATCACCATGTTTATATTTAGGTTTTATGTAATATGGATGCTTAAATAATTAATTATGTGTGTGTGTGTGTTTGTGTTTATGCTTTTTCAACTTCATGAACTTAAAGGATGTAATGCTCATATCATTTTGATTATATATATATATGTGACATTCTTGATGATGAAATATATTGTGCCTTGATTGCAATGGTTGAATAGACTTCTTCATGCTTTAATTGAATATCTTGAGTAAAAATATATTATAACTTACTCATACATTTGCTCCTTTGATGTGCTAAATGAGTATATTTCCCTATGCTTTGCTTGATTATATATTGATTGGGAATATATCTTGATTGATACTTTTCAACTATAATGAATGGACATGTTTCTTGATCTATTAATTGAATATTTTTGCAAGGAAATATATCTCATTGTTTAGATTTGATGGTTAACAATCATTATTGAACTTAATGTTTACTTATATTTGATGATTATCATGAACCATTGTTTCTTGAGTTTAAATGCTTAAAGCTCACACTTCTTAATCTTTTTTATGTAACAAGAAAAGGGAGAAAGTTTATGAACACATTGAAAAGCTCTTATATTAGCTGAATTTGTTTGGAAAATATTTTTAAACTTCATGCATAAATTGAGGGGGAGAATTTTCAAAGTTCATATTCATTTTTTTTACCCTTCTCGTTTACACTTAAATGTTTTCAACAAGGGCATAGAGACTAATTAAGTTACAGGGAGGCTTCAAGAAATTTCAAATGCAATACACTCATGTTTTTATCATATTTAAAAAGAAGAGATTGTTAACCTTGAGTTAAATCATGTTTTGAGTTGACAAAAATCACATGTTATCTTGAACTTAATGTCAAGCATTTGAAATTATCTCAAATATACTTTTAATCCCCTAAGGTTTCATAATTGTTTGAAATGCCATGCATCATTACAAAACATCATATAAGCTTTTAAACAATGCATTTCAACTAAGAAAACAAGAGCAAACATGCCTTGAAATGTTTTTTGAATGTAAGAATAAGGAAAAGAAGAAATAGCTGAAGAAAAGTGCCAAAAAGCTAAGGAAACCTCAAGACACAAGTCAAGAGTCGATCTTTAAGAAGCTTTAAGTCGATCCAAAGGTAGAAAGAAGACAAAACTTGAAAAATATAAAGCCCTATTTGACCTTGTAGTGCCTATAGTAAGCCCTGTTCTAGAAAGTTCAAGAAAATGAAGATTGGAATAGACATAATTGACCCTGGCTCATGTATAGTTGACCTTGACAAGTTAAAAGTATGAAAAAGTTGACTTTACATAGACATAGTCAACTATAAAGGCGGCACAGTCGATTATAGTAACTCAAACCTGCAAAAAACATGCTCAAGGGAGTTGGATTGAATAGAAGAATGTTATTCTCAACTATGGAAGCCTACTTTGAGAAATTTGAAGAACATAGTTGACCATAAAACCATTGTAAAGTTTGAATCAAATATAGCAAAAAAAATTTCTAATGACTTCAAACTTTACACCAGCTACAAATAGCCATATTTGATCTATTTGAAAGCAATAGAAGACCTAAACTAAAGCTTCAAACCCTAGAGAGACCACCAAAGCTCATTTTTACTCTCTGGCATCATTTTAGTCTTCCACTAAGATTTGAAAAGCCATATACTTCCTTTATTCAAGCTGTTAACTCTTCTTCAATTGTTAATGTAGCTTCCACTTCAAAACCTACTCATTCTTTACATAATTCACTTGATCATCATTCCACCATAGATTTTGTTACTTCTAATTCACTTTCTCCTATTGATCATACTTCTAGTTTTAGGAGGAGTTACAAAATTAAACATATTTCAATGTACTTAGGTGCTTTCCAAGTTGATATACCTACTCATATTAATCATGTTACTGCATATCATATCACCAAGTATCTATCTAGCCAACAATTATCCCTTACACATAAGGCATTCACATTGGCTTTAGAACCTTTGAGCCAAATTTTTACCATCAAGCTTTTCACCATTTTCATTGGAAAAATATTATGCATATTGAAATAAGAGCTTTAGAGGATAATGGTACATAGAGCATAGTTCCTTTGCCCTCTGATTTTCATGTCATTGGTTGCAAATAGGTCTACAAGGTCAAGATGAATGTTGATGGTAATGTGGAAATGTACAAAGCTCGTTTGGTGTTGCCAAGTGTTATAGTCAAATAAAAGGATTTAACTACTAGGAGACTTTTAGCCTTGTTGCAAAGCAAACAATAATAATGGTTTTTATTGCTTTAGCAATAGCAAAAGGTTGGCATCTATCTCAACTTGATGTTAATAATGCATTTCTAAATGGAGATTTTGAGGAGACTATATACGTGGAGGTACCTTAAGGTTTTTTTGTCAAAAGGGAGTATCCTTATGGCTCTCAATCGGTATGTAAGTTACATAAGTTTTTTTATGGACTCAAGTAGGATTTTAGGTAATGGAATTCTAAATTCACTACTCCACTTTTACAATATGGCTTCAAGTAGTCACTGTCAAATTATTCCTTATTTACTTTGAATATAAATAGTGGTGAGCTTGTTGCTTTATTAGTCTATGTTGATGATATTTTGATAGGTAGTACTTCAATTCAGGCAACATTTGATGTTAAGACATACTTGAGTTCTCAGTTTAACCTTAAAGATCTTGGAGCTGTGAAATATTTCTTAGGCTTAAGGTTGTAAGGTCACATGAAGGCATTTCATTATGTCAAAGAAAGCATGACTTGGATCTTTTAGAAAAGTATGGTTTACTTAAAGTATATCTTCTAACAAAAAAATCTCAACCTTAAGCATCATAAATGGATGGAGTTGCTTAAAAATTAAGACTACTCCATACTATACCATTCTGGTAAAGCAAATGTGGTGGCAAATGCCATGAGCCAAAAATCTATGGGGAGTTTAGCCCACATTATAGTTAGTAGGAGGGCATTGGTGCAAGACATACATGTGTTAGGTGATATGGGAATTAACTTTGAGATTGATGACTTTGAAGCATTGTTAACCCACATTAGAGTGAGGCCTAGTTTGATTAATCGAATCTGAAACCCCTTACGCAAGGATGATTTTGTGATAAAGGTCTTACAAGATCCTCAAAGGAAGAAAGGGAAAATCTTTACTAAAGACACCGATGGGTTGCTGCAATATGGATCTAGAATGTATGTGCCGAACATTGATGATCCAAGAGAAAAGAACTTAAAGGAGGCTCATGTAATAACTTATGTTGTTCACCCAAACACCATGAAGATGTACCATGATGTGAAAGAATAATACTGGCAGGAAGACTTGAAGGAAAATGTGTCAATGTTTGTAGCTAAATGTTTAGTGTGCCAACAGGTTAAGATAAAGCATCAAAGGCTTGCCAAATTATTACAGCGTTTACCTATTCTTGAATGGAAGTGGGAGCATATATTTATGGATTTTGTGATTGGACTACCCCATACGAGTAAAGGATATGATTCTATTTGGTTAATAATGGATAGATTGACTAAGTTCACTCATTTTCTACTAGTAAAGACCACTTATGTAGCAACACAGTATGCTAGATTGTATATGGACAAGATAGTGCAACTACACGAAGTGCCAACCACTATAGTGCCAAATAGAAGCACTCAATTTACAAGCCAATTTTAGGGGAAGGTTTATGAGGCATTAGGGACCAAGCTGAATTCAACACAGTTTTCCACCCTCAAAAAGATGATCAATTTGAGATGACAATCCAAACACTTGAGGACATGTGGGGTAGACTTTAAAGATACTTGGGATTGGCATCTATCACTTATGGAATTTGCCTACAATGATAGTTATCAATCTAATGAACAAATAGTGCCCTACAAGGCTTTGTATGGAAAGAGATGTAGGTCACCCATTGAATGGTTTGAGGTCAGAGAGAAATAGCTCCTAGGGCTGTACATGGGCCAAGATGCATCAAATAATATTAGGATGATATGGGATCAAAAATGTTGGCAACCTAGAGTAGGTAGAAGGTAAACACTGATCACAAACATAAAGGTTTGAAGCTTGAGGTAGGTGATCACATGTTTTTCATAGTGCCACCAACCAAACGGGTCATAAAGTTTAGCAAGAAGGACAAGCTAATCTCGATATACAGTAGATCCTATATGATTCTTGAGAGAGTCAATGTCAAAACCTATCACTTAGCACTTCCATCAAATTTTGTGCATGTAAACCCGGTGTTCCACATTTCTACACTTTGAAAGTACCACCCCGACCCATCCCACATGATCCATTATTAGGAAATCTAGTTGAGAAATGATTTGTCATATGAGGAGACAATCGTGAAGATTTTAGATAAAAAAGTCAAGAAACTACGTAATAAGGAGATAACTTCGATGAAGGTCCTATGGCTCAATCATTCAAGCAAAGAAGTAACTTAGGAGGCGAAAGACAAGATGCACACCAAGTATCCCAACTTATTTCAGACTTAAAGGTTAGTTAACGCTTAACGCAAATTCAAGAACAAATTTTCATAAAGGGGAGAATATGAAGAGCCTAACTCACTTAGGACAATAAAAGAAGAAAATCCTTGGGGGAGTTAGTGAATTAAGTTTTCAATAATAATTTTAAGTGTTTTTTAAACTTATAAACATGCATTATGTGTTTTCAAATAAGTTATGGAAAAGTTGAGACTCAAAAAAGGCCAAAAGGTTTGGTTATTAACTTAAAAATATCATTATAGACTTAAGGTATTTATACTTCTTCATGAGGTATCGATACTTGATACCTAGAAAGGGGTTCTAATGAACAAGTCTTGATACTTGTTCATGAGACTTGTTCATTTGGTGTCGAGACATGAGATTTTCTAGAAAAATATTGATACCTTCATCTAAGTGTCGATACTTTTCATCAGGGCCTCATGAGAAAAACCATTTTGTTTCAAAGATATGGATACCTAGACCCAAGGTATCAATAGTTCAACGTCAAATTTCAAAAATAAAAGAGGTAAAAAGGTATTTTCACACCCCATAGTATAAATATGACACAATATTCAAGGGTTTTTGATACCCAACTATTTTTCCTCAATTTTTTCTCAATTCACAACCACTTTAACCAATTTTTATCAAAAATCCTTATTTTGGAAGATTAAAGCTTGGTTTTTGGAGTCTTATCAACAAGAATGATATTTTTCAAGTTTCAAATCTTTAATCCATGATTTCTAAAATTGAAAAATATTGTTTATGTGTCTAGATTTCTATTAAAACTTAAAGCTCAAAAGTTTTGTGATTTTCCTTAGCATTAAAGCTCACTTAAGATAAGGATAATGAATTTATTAATTTTAACACATGTAGTTAGTCGAAAAGTAGTGGATTTAATCCAAAAAATTAGTTTTAAATGAACTCAACCAATTTCAAAAAAACTTAGAAGATTGTTACATGATTCCTAGTTTAAGTATTGATTACGATGATTGTTGAATGTTTAGGTATAATTGAAATTCAAAAGAATTCGTCAGAATGATGTCTTGATCGTGGAAGAGGTAGAGTCGTCAAATAGGTGAATGGATACATTGTTTTCAAATTATTTTAGTATGTAAATAAAAGCATGATTTGATGAGTTACTTAGTTGACATTATTTCTATTACTATTTTTAAAGGTGAAAAATATGTTTGTGGTTGAATCCATGTTTTGAAAGAATTGTCAAACTTATGTGTGTGTGTGTAAATATTCTACTATGTATTAGTTTTCAATAAAGAGGGACAAGTCTTTTAATTGTTTTGAACCAAACCACCATTTCGATGAGATATGCATAAATCGTATGAAATATGACATGTTGCAATGTATGTGATATTGTTTCCACAAACTATATGAGACAAGAATAAGCACATGATGTATGCTATGTTGTATTGTATGTGGTGAGGATTCCACATACCATATGAGATAAGAATGAGCACATGATGTATGCTACGTTGTAATGTATGTGATGATGAATCCACGTGCTATATGAGATAGTATGAGTATATGTTTAAGATGTCATATACATGACAAATGTTGAATGAGAATGATGAATTATACGATGAGTATGTAATGATGGATAGACGAGAATAAGATGAAAGGTTACTCAGGTTAATGGAGGTTATATCATTAGTAAATTCCAAGGTAATGGGAGACATACCATTACCAACATTATTCGCATAGGGTAATGGGGGTTATACGATTGACAACTATGAGCGTCAAGGTAATAGCGGTGTTAGCCTTGAGTTACATCACATTTTGATTTGACAAAAATCACATATTATATTGAACTTAATGTCAAGCATTTGAAATTGTCTAAAATATGTTTTTAATCCCCTAACGTTACAAAATTATTTGAAAAGCCATGCATCATTAGAAAACATCTTATAAGCTTTCAAGCAATGTACATTCAACTAAAAATGCAAGAGCAAACATACCTTAAAATGTTATTTGAATGAAGGAATAAGGTAAGGAGGAAAGAGCTAGAGAGAAGCATCAAAAAGGTAAAAAAACCTCAAGACACAAATCAAGAATTGATCCTAAAAAAGCTCAAGTCGAACCAAAGGTTGAAAGAATGTAAAACTTGAATATTATAAAGCCGTAGTCGACCCTATTCTAGAAAGGTCAAGGAAAACAAGTTTTCAATAGACATAGTTGACCTTAGACCATGCATAGTTGACCCTAACAAGTCAAAAGTGAAGAAAAGTCAACTTTACATAGACATAGTCAACTATAAAAGAGGCATAGTCGATTATAGCAGCTCAATTTTGCAAAATATACACTCTTAGGAAAAGGATCGAGTAAAGTAAGGTGATACTCGACCATGAGGTCCTAATTTGAGAAATTTGAAGAATATAGTCTACCCTAGGAACATTGTAGTCAATCCTCAAGCTTTAGCAATGGTCAAATTTTATTCAAATTTATGTCTAATTGCTCCAAACTTTGCCTCAACTATACATAGCCGCATTTAAGCCATTTGGAAAAAAGAAAAAAAAAAAAGACCTGAACCAAAGCTTCAAAACCTAGAGAAGCCTTCAAAGACTCATCTTTACTCTTTAGCATATTTTTTGTCTTCTACCAAGGTTACAAAATTGAATATTTGATTCATTTGAACTAATTTTTCTTCTTTCACTACAACCAAGGTAAAATATTTAGCATCCAACCTTTGTGAGGCAAATCTTTGCTATGACTCCTTCATACATACATCTTGTAAAGGTTGTAGCTTAACCTTGAAAAGTTATTTGTGAGGGTTTGTGGTGGAGCCTTTAAAAGCCATTGTTGGTGGGTTATCGCTTGATTCCATAAAAAAGCTGTTGTAAGCGTTATCACTTAATCCCGTATCTACTCATGAAGCCTTTGTAACTCACATGTTAACTTCCCTCACTTTCATTGCAAATCAGTAATAGCTCTCCCACTAGTAGCTAGTGTCATAGAGATGTGATCCATTCCTCTTTTTTGGGTAGGTGATCTAGCAACTGCTTACAACTTAAAGATTGTGTCATGTTCTGTTGACAAGTCATTCTTTTATTTATGTTTATGTTATCGATGATGAATATATGTTGTGGATTTGAAGCCTTTTAGGGCACTACGCATATTTACTGAATTATGATTTTCATGGCCAAAGGCCCAGTTGAGCACTGAGGTGCAAGTACCTGTTTAAAGAAATGATTTCGAAAGTTTGTTTGAAATACTTTAATATTTACATTTGAGCGTTCCCACACTTTATGAGGCAGCATTCCATAATGATGTGAAGGCATAACAAATAATATGGTTCATGAAATGAATGTTTAATGCTTTGCATGGTTGTACAATTTAAGTATGAATATAATAGGCTTTCTTGGATTTAACAAACTATACCTGCCAAAATTCATACGCCGGTCACGAACCCCCAAAAACAAGTTGTGACATATAGCTAAATGGAGATCATTGCAGAAGACCTGGTTGCAAGGCATAGTGGAATGAAGAAGCAATGTCACGTGTTTCACATGTGCTTCCTTTAAAATAGTCAAAAGTATAGCCAATAGTGTAGCACGTGTGGTATTTATTTAATCGGTAACTTTTTACTATTTTTCTTTTGCTATTTGTAAATATAAGTTAGTTTTGTTAGTACCTAACTAACCTGGAATAGAGTACAAAAACTCTTTGTTGTATTCATTTCCATTTAGTGAAATACTTGAAGTTTTCTACGATGACTCATCTTCTCTCAAATCCTCCCCGAATTCTCACTAGATATATCATTAATACATGTAACATGTTAAAAGAAAGAAATCTGTCATCAATTTCTTAACGGGAATAAGCAGGTCTTAGGAGGATCAAAGGTCACCCCGCCATTTCCTGTACCAGCCACAAGCTCAACGTCAACCCTGGGACAATCAGGCTTCAACTCATAATCCCAGCCCAATATACCTGTTCGATAAAAAACCTTCAACTTCATACCAATGTGAAAGCTCATTTCTCCCTTTATTTCATCTTTCCTTATCCCCTCCA